>NW_026045281.1:0-91768 GCF_943734845.2 Anopheles funestus | reverse complement strand
CCAAAAAAAAAAATTCTAAAAATTTTGAAAATTTTCCCCCCCTCCCCCCTTAGCTTTTTTTGAGTAATTTTGCAAAAAAAATAAATTGATTTTTTTTATTGCCAATTGATTGAAATACGTTTCTTTTCACTCAAATAATGCTTTAAATACAAAAAAGACCAAAAAAAAAAAAAATTCCAAAAATTTTGAAAATATTCCCCCTTCCCCCCCTTAGCTTTTTTTGAGTAATTTTGCAAAAAAAAATAAATTGATTTTTTTTAATTCCAATTGATTGAAATACGTTTCTTTTCACTCAAATAATGCTTTAAATACAAAAAAGACCAAAAAAAAATTCTAAAAATTTTGAAAATTTTCCCCTACTCCCCCCTTAGCTTTTTTTGAGTAATTTTGCAAAAAAAAAATAAATAAATATTTTTTAATTCCAATTGATTGAAATACGTTTCTTTTCACTCAAATAATGCTTTAAATACAAAAAAGACAAAAAAAAAAATTCCAAAAATTTTGAAAATTTTCCCCCCCTCCCCCCTTAGCTTTTTTTGAGTAATTTTGCAAAAAAAAATAAATTGATTTTTTTATTGCCAATTGATTGAAATACGTTTCTTTTCACTCAAATAATGCTTTAAATACAAAAAAGACCAAAAAAAAAAATTCTAAAAATTTTGAAAATTTTCCCCCACTCCCCCCTTAGCTTTTTTTGAGTAATTTTGCAAAAAAAAAATAAATTGATTTTTTTAATGCCAATTGATTGAAATACGTTTCTTTTCACTCAAATAATGCTTTAAATACAAAAAAGACCAAAAAAAAATTCTAAAAATTTGAAAATTTTCCCATACTCCCCCCTTAGCTTTTTTTGAGTAATTTTGCAAAAAAAAATAAATAAATATTTTTTAATTCCAATTGATTGAAATACGTTTCTTTTCACTCAAATAATGCTTTAAATACAAAAAGACCAAAAAAAAATTCTAAAAATTTTGAAAATTTTCCCCTACTCCCCCCTTAGCTTTTTTTGAGTGATTTTGCAAAAAAAAATAAATTTATTTTTTTTAATTCCAATTGATTGAAATACGTTTCTTTTCACTCAAATAATGCTTTAAATACAAAAAAGACCAAAAAAAAATTCTAAAAATTTTGAAAATTTTCCCCTACTCCCTCCTTAGATTTTTTTGAGTAATTTTGCAAAAAAAAATAAATTGATTTTTTTTATTGCCAATTGATTGAAATACGTTTCTTTTCACTCAAATAATGCTTTAAATACAAAAAAGACCAAAAACAAAATTCCAAAAATTTTGAAAATTTTCCCCCCCTCCCCCCTTAGCTTTTTTTGAGTAATTTTGCAAAAAAAAATAAATTGATTTTTTTTAATTCCAATTGATTGAAATACGTTTCTTTTCACTCAAATAATGCTTTAAATACAAAAAAGACCAAAAAAAAAATTCTTAAAATTTTGAAAATTTTCCCCTACTCCCCCCTTAGCTTTTTTTGAGTTATTTTGCAAAAAAAAAAAAAAGATTTTTTTTAATTCCAATTGATTGAAATACGTTTCTTTTCACTCAAATAATGCTTTAAATACAAAAAAGACCAAAAAAAAAATTCCAAAAATTTTGAAAATTTTCCCCTACTCCCCCCTTAGCTTTTTTTGAGTTATTTTGCAAAAAAAAAAATAAATTGATTTTTTTTAATTTCAATTGATTGAAATACGTTTCTTTTCACTCAAATAATGCTTTAAATACAAAAAAGACCAAAAAAAAAATTCCAAAAATTTTGAAAATTTTCCCCCCCTCCCCCCTTAGCTTTTTTTGAGTAATTTTGCAAAAAAAAAAATAAATTGATTTTTTTTATTGCCAATTGATTGAAATACGTTTCTTTTCACTCAAATAATGCTTTAAATACAAAAAAGACCAAAAAAAAAAATTCTTAAAATTTTGAAAATTTTCCCCTACTCCCTCCTTAGATTTTTTTGAGTAATTTTGCAAAAAAAAATAAATTGATTTTTTTTATTGCCAATTGATTGAAATACGTTTCTTTTCACTCAAATAATGCTTTAAATACAAAAAAGACCAAAAAAAAAAATTCTAAAAATTTTGAAAATTTTGCCCCCCTCCCCCCTTAGCTTTTTTTGAGTAATTTTGCAAAAAAAAAAATAAATTGATTTTTTTTATTGCCAATTGATTGAAATACGTTTCGTTTCACTCAAATAATGCTTTAAATACAAAAAAGACCAAAAAAAAAAATTCCAAAAATTTTGAAAATTTTCCCCCCCTCCCCCCTTAGCTTTTTTTGAGTAATTTTGCAAAAAAAAAAATAAATTATTGATTTTTTTTAATTCCAATTGATTGAAATACGTTTCTTTTCACTCAAATAATGCTTTAAATACAAAAAAGACCAAAAAAAAAATTCTAAAAATTTTGAAAATTTTCCCCTACTCCCCCCTTAGCTTTTTTTGAGTAATTTTGCAAAAAAAAATAAATAAATATTTTTTAATTCCAATTGATTGAAATACGTTTCTTTTCACTCAAATAATGCTTTAAATACAAAAAAGACCAAAAAAAAAAAATTCCAAAAATTTTGAAAATTTCCCCCCCCTCCCCCCTTAGCTTTTTTTGAGTAATTTTGCAAAAAAAAATAAATTGATTTTTTTATTGCCAATTGATTGAAATACGTTTCTTTTCACTCAAATAATGCTTTAAATACAAAAAAGACCAAAAAAAAAAAATCTAAAAATTTTGAAAATTTTCCCCCCCTCCCCCCTTAGCTTTTTTTGAGTAATTTTGCAAAAAAAAAATAAATTGATTTTTTTAATGCCAATTGATTGAAATACGTTTCTTTTCACTCAAATAATGCTTTAAATACAAAAAAGACCAAAAAAAAAATTCTTAAAATTTTGAAAATTTTCCCCTACTCCCTCCTTAGATTTTTTTGAGTAATTTTGCAAAAAAAAATAAATTGATTTTTTTTATTGCCAATTGATTGAAATACGTTTCTTTTCACTCAAATAATGCTTTAAATACAAAAAAGACCAAAAAAAAAAAATTCCAAAAATTTTGAAAATTTTCCCCCCCTCCCCCCTTAGCTTTTTTTGAGTAATTTTGCAAAAAAAAATAAATTGATTTTTTTTAATTCCAATTGATTGAAATACGTTTCTTTTCACTCAAATAATGCTTTAAATACAAAAAAGACCAAAAAAAAAATTCTTAAAATTTTGAAAATTTTCCCCTACTCCCACCTTAGCTTTTTTTGAGTTATTTTGCAAAAAAAAAATAAATTGATTTTTATTAATTCCAATTGATTGAAATACGTTTCTTTTCACTCAAATAATGCTTTAAATACAAAAAAGACCAAAAAAAAAATTCCAAAAATTTTGAAAATTTCCCCCCCCCTCCCCCCTTAGCTTTTTTTGAGTAATTTTGCAAAAAAAAAAATAAATTGATTTTTTTTATTGCCAATTGATTGAAATACGTTTCTTTTCACTCAAATAATGCTTTAAATACAAAAAAGACCAAAAAAAAAATTCTTAAAATTTTGAAAATTTTCCCCTACTCCCTCCTTAGATTTTTTTGAGTAATTTTGCAAAAAAAAAATAAATTGATTTTTTTTATTGCCAATTGATTGAAATACGTTTCTTTTCACTCAAATAATGCTTTAAATACAAAAAAGACAAAAAAAAATTCCAAAAATTTTGAAAATTTTCCCCCCCTCCCCCCTTAGCTTTTTTTGAGTAATTTTGCAAAAAAAAATAAATTGATTTTTTTTATTGCCAATTGATTGAAATACGTTTCTTTTCACTCAAATAATGCTTTAAATACAAAAAAGACCAAAAAAAAAATTCTAAAAATTTTGAAAATTTTCCCCCCCTCCCCCCTTAGCTTTTTTTGAGTAATTTTGCAAAAAAAAATAAATTGATTTTTTTTAATTCCAATTGATTGAAATACGTTTCTTTTCACTCAAATAATGCTTTAAATACAAAAAAGACCAAAAAAAAATTCTAAAAATTTTGAAAATTTTCCCCCCCTCCCCCCTTAGCTTTTTTTGAGTAATTTTGCAAAAAAAAAATAAATTGATTTTTTTTTAATTCCAATTGATTGAAATACGTTTCTTTTCACTCAAATAATGCTTTAAATACAAAAAAGACCAAAAAAAAAATTCTTAAAATTTTGAAAATTTTCCCCTACTCCCTCCTTAGATTTTTTTGAGTAATTTTGCAAAAAAAAATAAATTGATTTTTTTTATTGCCAATTGATTGAAATACGTTTCTTTTCACTCAAATAATGCTTTAAATACAAAAAAGACCAAAAAAAAAAAAAAAATTCCAAAAATTTTGAAAATTTTCCCCCCCTCCCCCCTTAGCTTTTTTTGAGTAATTTTGCAAAAAAAAAATAAATTGATTTTTTTTATTGCCAATTGATTGAAATACGTTTCTTTTCACTCAAATAATGCTTTAAATACAAAAAAGACCAAAAAAAAATTCTTAAAATTTTGAAAATTTTCCCCTACTCCCTCCTTAGATTTTTTTGAGTAATTTTGCAAAAAAAAATAAATTGATTTTTTTTATTGCCAATTGATTGAAATACGTTTCTTTTCACTCAAATAATGCTTTAAATACAAAAAAGACAAAAAAAAAATTCCAAAAATTTTGAAAATTTTCCCCCCCTCCCCCCTTAGCTTTTTTTGAGTAATTTTGCAAAAAAAAATAAATTGTTTTTTTTTAATTCCAATTGATTGAAATACGTTTCTTTTCACTCAAATAATGCTTTAAATACAAAAAAGACCAAAAAAAAAATTCTAAAAATTTTGAAAATTTTCCCCCCCCTCCCCCCTTAGCTTTTTTTGAGTAATTTTGCAAAAAAAAAATAAATTGATTTTTTTTATTGCCAATTGATTGAAATACGTTTCTTTTCACTCAAATAATGCTTTAAATACAAAAAAGACCAAAAAAAAAATTCCAAAAATTTTGAAAACTTTCCCCCCCTCCCCCCTTAGCTTTTTTTGAGTAATTTTGCAAAAAAATATAAATTGATTTTTTTTATTGCCAATTGATTGAAATACGTTTCTTTTCACTCAAATAATGCTTTAAATACAAAAAAGACCAAAAAAAAATTCCAAAAATTTTGAAAATTTTCCCCCCCTCCCCCCTTAGCTTTTTTTGAGTAATTTTGCAAAAAAAAATAAATTGATTTTTTTTAATTCCAATTGATTGAAATACGTTTCTTTTCACTCAAATAATGCTTTAAATACAAAAAAGACCAAAAAAAAAAAAATTCCAAAAATTTTGAAAATTTTCCCCCCCTCCCCCCTTAGCTTTTTTTGAGTAATTTTGCAAAAAAAAAATAAATTGATTTTTTTTAATTCCAATTGATTGAAATACGTTTCTTTTCACTCAAATAATGCTTTAAATACAAAAAAGACCAAAAACAAATTCTAAAAAATTTTGAAAATTTTCCCCCCCTCCCCCCTTAGCTTTTTTTGAGTAATTTTGCAAAAAAAAATAAATTGATTTTTTTTATTGCCAATTGATTGAAATACGTTCTTTTCACTCAAATAATGCTTTAAATACAAAAAAGACCAAAAAAAAAAATTCCAAAAATTTTGAAAATTATTCCCCCCTCCCCCCTTAGCTGTTTTTGAGTAATTTTGCAAAAAAAAAATAAATTGATTTTTTTTATTGCCAATTGATTGAAATACGTTTCTTTTCACTCAAATAATGCTTTAAATACAAAAAAGACAAAAAAAAAAAATTCTAAAAATTTTGAAAATTTCCCCCCCTCCCCCCTTAGCTTTTTTTGAGTAATTTTGCAAAAAAAAATAAATTGATTTTTTTTATTGCCAATTGATTGAAATACGTTTCTTTTCACTCAAATAATGCTTTAAATACAAAAAAGACCAAAAAAAAAAATTCCAAAAATTTTGAAAATTTTCCCCCCCTTAGCTTTTTTTGAGTAATTTTGCAAAAAAAATAAATTGATTTTTTTTATTGCCAATTGATTGAAATACGTTTCTTTTCACTCAAATAATGCTTTAAATACAAAAAAGACCAAAAAAAAATTCTTAAAATTTTGAAAATTTTCCCCTACTCCCTCCTTAGATTTTTTTGAGTAATTTTGCAAAAAAAAATAAATTGATTTTTTTTATTGCTAATTGATTGAAATACGTTTCTTTTCACTCAAATAATGCTTTAAATACAAAAAAGACCAAAAAAAAAATTCCAAAAATTTTGAAAATTTTCCCCCCCTCCCCCCTTAGCTTTTTTTGAGTAATTTTGCAAAAAAAAATAAATTGATTTTTTTTAATTCCAATTGATTGAAATACGTTTCTTTTCACTCAAATAATGCTTTAAATACAAAAAAGACCAAAAAAAAAAAATTCCAAAAATTTTGAAAATTTTCCCCCCCTCCCCCCTTAGCTTTTTTTGAGTAATTTTGCAAAAAAAAAATAAATTGATTTTTTTTAATGCCAATTGATTGAAATACGTTTCTTTTCACTCAAATAATGCTTTAAATACAAAAAAGACCAAAAAAAAATTCTAAAAATTTTAACAATTTTCCCCCCCCCTCCCCCCTTAGCTTTTTTTGAGTAATTTTGCAAAAAAAAATAAATTGATTTTTTTTATTGCCAATTGATTGAAATACGTTTCTTTTCACTCAAATAATGCTTTAAATACAAAAAAGACCAAAAAAAAAAAATCCAAAAATTTTGAAAATTTTCCCCCCCTCCCCCCTTAGCTTTTTTTGAGTAATTTTGCAAAAAAAAATAAATTGATTTTTTTTAATTCCAATTGATTAAAATACGTTTCTTTTCACTCAAATAATGCTTTAAATACAAAAAAGACCAAAAAAAAAATTCTTAAAATTTTGAAAATTTTCCCCTACTCCCTCCTTAGATTTTTTTGAGTAATTTTGCAAAAAAAAAATAAATTGATTTTTTTTATTGCCAATTGATTGAAAATACGTTTCTTTTCACTCAAATAATGCTTTAAACACAAAAAAGACCAAAAAAAAAAAATTCCAAAAATTTTGAAAATTTTCCCCCCCCCTCCCCCCTTAGCTTTTTTTGAGTAATTTTGCAAAAAAAAAATAAATTGATTTTTTTTAATTCCAATTGATTGAAATACGTTTCTTTTCACTCAAATAATGCTTTAAATACAAAAAAGACCAAAAAAAAATTCCAAAAATTTTGAAAATTTTCCCCCCCTCCCCCCTTAGCTTTTTTTGAGTAATTTTGCAAAAAAAAATAAATTGATTTTTTTTATTGCCAATTGATTGAAATACGTTTCTTTTCACTCAAATAATGCTTTAAATACAAAAAAGACCAAAAAAAAAATTCTAAAAATTTTGAAAATTTTCCCCCCCTCCCCCCTTAGCTTTTTTTGAGTAATTTTGCAAAAAAAAATAAATTGATTTTTTTTATTGCCAATTGATTGAAATACGTTTCTTTTCACTCAAATAATGCTTTAAATACAAAAAAGACCAAAAAAAAAAATTCCAAAAATTTTGAAAATTTCCCCCCCCCCCTCCCCCCCTTAGCTTTTTTTGAGTAATTTTGCAAAAAAAAAATAAATTGATTTTTTTTATTGCCAATTGATTGAAATACGTTTCTTTTCACTCAAATAATGCTTTAAATACAAAAAGACCAAAAAAAAAAAATTCTTAAAATTTGAAAATTTTCCCCTACTCCCTCCTTAGATTTTTTTGAGTAATTTTGCAAAAAAAAATAAATTGATTTTTTTTATTGCCAATTGATTGAAATACGTTTCTTTTCACTCAAATAATGCTTTAAATACAAAAAAGACCAAAAAAAAAATTCTAAAAATTTGAAAATTTTCCCCCCCTCCCCCCTTACCTTTTTTTGAGTAATTTTGCAAAAAAAATAAATTGATTTTTTTTATTGCCAATTGATTGAAATACGTTTCTTTTCACTCAAATAATGCTTTAAATACAAAAAAGACCAAAAAAAAAATTCCAAAAATTTTGAAAATTTCCCCCCCTCCCCCCTTAGCTTTTTTTGAGTAATTTTGCAAAAAAAAATAAATTGATTTTTTTTATTGCCAATTGATTGAAATACGTTTCTTTTCACTCAAATAATGCTTTAAATACAAAAAGACCAAAAAAAAATTCCAAAAATTTTGAAAATTTTCCCCCCCTCCCTCCTTAGATTTTTTTGAGTAATTTTGCAAAAAAAAATAAATTGATTTTTTTTTATTGCCAATTGATTGAAATACGTTTCTTTTCACTCAAATAATGCTTTAAATACAAAAAAGACCAAAAAAAAAATTCTAAAAAATTTTGAAAATTTTCCCCCCCTCCCCCCTTAGCTTTTTTTGAGTAATTTTGCAAAAAAAATAAATTGATTTTTTTTTATTGCCAATTGATTGAAATACGTTTCTTTTCACTCAAATAATGCTTTAAATACAAAAAAGACCAAAAAAAAAAAATCCAAAAATTTTGAAAATTTTCCCCCCCTCCCCCCTTAGCTTTTTTTTGAGTAATTTTGCAAAAAAAAATAAATTGATTTTTTTTATTGCCAATTGATTGAAATACGTTTCTTTTCACTCAAATAATGCTTTAAATACAAAAAAGACCAAAAAAAAAATTCTAAAAATTTTGAAAATTTTCCCCCCCTCCCCCCTTAGCTTTTTTTGAGTAATTTTGCAAAAAAAAATAAATTGATTTTTTTTATTGCCAATTGATTGAAATACGTTTCTTTTCACTCAAATAATGCTTTAAATACAAAAAAGACCAAAAAAAAAAATTCCAAAAAATTTGAAAATTTTCCCCCTCTCCCCCCCTTAGCTTATTTTTGAGTAATTTTGCAAAAAAAAATAAATTGATTTTTTTTAATTCCAATTGATTGAAATACGTTTCTTTTCACTCAAATAATGCTTTAAATACAAAAAAGACCAAAAAAAAATTCTAAAAATTTTGAAAATTTTCCCCTACTCCCTCCTTAGCTTTTTTGAGTAATTTTGCAAAAAAAAATAAATTGATTTTTTTTATTGCCATAGATTGAAATACGTTTCTTTTCACTCAAATAATGCTTTAAATACAAAAAAGACCAAAAAAAAAATTCCAAAAATTTTGAAAATTTTCCCCTACTCCCTCCTTAGATTTTTTTGAGTAATTTTTCAAAAAAAAAAATAAATTGATTTTTTTATTGCCAATTGATTGAAATACGTTTCTTTTCACTCAAATAATGCTTTAAATACAAAAAAGACCAAAAAAAAAAATTCCAAAATTTTGAAAACTTTCCCCCCCCTCCCCCCTTAGCTTTTTTTGAGTAATTTTGCAAAAAAAAATAAATTGATTTTTTTAATTCCAATTGATTGAAATACGTTTCTTTTCACTCAAATAATGCTTTAAATACAAAAAAGACCAAAAAAAAAAATCCAAAAATTTTGAAAATTTTCCCCCCCTCCCCCCTTAGCTTTTTTTGAGTAATTTTGCAAAAAAAAAATAAATTGATTTTTTTTATTGCCAATTGATTGAAATACGTTTCTTTTCACTCAAATAATGCTTTAAATACAAAAAAGACCAAAAAAAAAAAAATCCAAAAATTTTGAAAATTTTCCCCTACTCCCTCCTTAGATTTTTTTGAGTAATTTTGCAAAAAAAAATAAATTGATTTTTTTTATTGCCAATTGATTGAAATACGTTTCTTTTCACTCAAATGCTTTAAATACAAAAAAGACCAAAAAAAAAAATTCCAAAAATTTTGAAAATTTTCCCCCCCTCCCCCCTTAGCTTTTTTTGAGTAATTTTGCAAAAAAAAATAAATTGATTTTTTTTAATTCCAATTGATTGAAATACGTTTCTTTTCACTCAAATAATGCTTTAAATACAAAAAAGACCAAAAAAAAATTCTAAAAATTTTGAAAATTTTCCCCCCCTCCCCCCTTAGCTTTTTTTGAGTAATTTTGCAAAAAAAAAATTAATAAATATTTTTTAATTCCAATTGATTGAAATACGTTTCTTTTCACTCAAATAATGCTTTAAATACAAAAAAGACCAAAAAAAAAAATTCCAAAAATTTTGAAAATTTTCCCCCCCTCCCCCCTTAGCTTTTTTTGAGTAATTTTGCAAAAAAAAAATAAATTGAATTTTTTTAATTCCAATTGATTGAAATACGTTTCTTTTCACTCAAATAATGCTTTAAATACAAAAAAGACCAAAAAAAAAAATTCTAAAAATTTTGAAAATTTTCCCCCCCTTCCCCCTTAGCTTTTTTTGAGTAATTTTGCAAACAAAAATAAATTGATTTTTTTTATTGCCAATTGATTGAAATACGTTTCTTTTCACTCAAATAATGCTTTAAATACAAAAAAGACCAAAAAAAAATTCTAAAAATTTTGAAAATTTTCCCCCCTCCCCCCTTAGCTTTTTTTGAGTAATTTTGCAAGAAAAAATAAATTGATTTTTTTTATTGCCAATTGATTGAAATACGTTTCTTTTCACTCAAATAATGCTTTAAATACAAAAAAGACCAAAAAAAAAATTCCAAAAATTTTGAAAATTTTCCCCCCCTCCCCCCTTAGCTTTTTTTGAGTAATTTTGCAAAAAAAATAAATTGATTTTTTTTAATTCCAATTGATTGAAATACGTTTCTTTTCACTCAAATAATGCTTTAAATACAAAAAAGACCAAAAAAAATATTCTAAAAATTTTGAAAATTTTCCCCCCCTCCCCCCTTAGCTTTTTTGAGTAATTTTGCAAAAAAAAATAAATTGATTTTTTTTATTGCCAATTGATTGAAATACGTTTCTTTTCACTCAAATAATGCTTTAAATACAAAAAAGACCAAAAAAAAAATTCTAAAAATTTTGAAAATTTTCCCCCCCTCCCCCCTTAGCTTTTTTTGAGTAATTTTGCAAAAAAAAATAAATTGATTTTTTTTAATTCCAATTGATTGAAATACGTTTCTTTTCACTCAAATAATGCTTTAAATACAAAAAAGACCAAAAAAAAAAATTCTAAAAATTTTGAAAATTTTCCCCCCCTCCCCCCTTAGCTTTTTTTGAGTAATTTTGCAAAAAAAATAAATTGATTTTTTTATTGCCAATTGATTGAAATACGTTTCTTTTCACTCAAATAATGCTTTAAATACAAAAAAGACCAAAAAAAAAATTCTAAAAATTTTGAAAATTTTCCCCCCCTCCCCCCTTAGCTTTTTTTGAGTAATTTTGCAAAAAAAAATAAATAAATATTTTTTAATTCCAATTGATTGAAATACGTTTCTTTTCACTCAAATAATGCTTTAAATACAAAAAAGACCAAAAAAAAAAATCCAAAAATTTTGAAAATTTTCCCCCCCTCCCCCCTTAGCTTTTTTTGAGTAATTTTGCAAAAAAAAATAAATTGATTTTTTTATTGCCAATTGATTGAAATACGTTTCTTTTCACTCAAATAATGCTTTAAATACAAAAAAGACCAAAAAAAAAAATTCCAAAAATTTTGAAAATTTTCCCCCCCTCCCCCCTTAGCTTTTTTTGAGTAATTTTGCAAAAAAAAATAAATTGATTTTTTTTAATTCCAATTGATTGAAATACGTTTCTTTTCACTCAAATAATGCTTTAAATACAAAAAAGACCAAAAAAAAATTCTAAAAATTTTGAAAATTTTCCCCCCCTCCCCCCTTAGCTTTTTTTGAGTAATTTTGCAAAAAAAAAATAAATTGATTTTTTTATTGCCAATTGATTGAAATACGTTTCTTTTCACTCAAATAATGCTTTAAATACAAAAAAGACCAAAAAAAAAAATTCCAAAAATTTTGAAAATTTTCCCCCCCTCCCCCCTTAGCTTTTTTTGAGTAATTTTGCAAAAAAAAATAAATTGATTTTTTTTAATTCCAATTGATTGAAATACGTTTCTTTTCACTCAAATAATGCTTTAAATACAAAAAAGACCAAAAAAAAAATTCTTAAAATTTTGAAAATTTTCCCCCCCTCCCCCCTTAGCTTTTTTTGAGTAATTTTGCAAAAAAAAAAATAAATTGATTTTTTTTAATTCCAATTGATTGAAATACGTTTCTTTTCACTCAAATAATGCTTTAAATACAAAAAAGACCAAAAAAAAAAATTCTTAAAATTTTGAAAATTTTCCCCTACTCCCTCCTTAGATTTTTTTGAGTAATTTTGCAAAAAAAAATAAATTGATTTTTTTTAATTCCAATTGATTGAAATACGTTTCTTTTCACTCAAATAATGCTTTAAATACAAAAAAGACCAAAAAAAAATTCCAAAAATTTTGAAAATTTTCCCCCCCTCCCCCCTTAGCTTTTTTTGAGTAATTTTGCAAAAAAAAATAAATTGATTTTTTTTATTGCCAATTGATTGAAATACGTTTCTTTTCACTCAAATAATGCTTTAAATACAAAAAAGACCAAAAAAAAAATTCTAAAAATTTTGAAAATTTTCCCCCCCTCCCCCCTTAGCTTTTTTTGAGTAATTTTGCAAAAAAAAATAAATTGATTTTTTTTATTGCCAATTGATTGAAATACGTTTCTTTTCACTCAAATAATGCTTTAAATACAAAAAAGACCAAAAAAAAAAAATTCCAAAAATTTTGAAAATTTTCCCCCCCTCCCCCCTTAGCTTTTTTTGAGTAATTTTGCAAAAAAAAATAAATTGATTTTTTTAATTCCAATTGATTGAAATACGTTTCTTTTCACTCAAATAATGCTTTAAATACAAAAAAGACCAAAAAAAAAATTCCAAAAATTTTTAAAATTTTCCCCCCCTCCCCCCTTAGCTTTTTTTGAGTAATTTTGCAAAAAAAAATAAATTGATTTTTTTTAATTCCAATTGATTGAAATACGTTTCTTTTCACTCAAATAATGCTTTAAATACAAAAAAGACCAAAAAAAATTCTAAAAATTTTGAAAATTTTCCCCCCCCTCCCCCCTTAGCTTTTTTTGAGTAATTTTGCAAAAAAAAATAAATTGATTTTTTTTATTGCCAATTGATTGAAATACGTTTCTTTTCACTCAAATAATGCTTTAAATACAAAAAAGACCAAAAAAAAAATTCTAAAAATTTTGAAAATTTTCCCCTACTCCCTCCTTAGATTTTTTTGAGTAATTTTGCAAAAAAAAATAAATTGATTTTTTTTATTGCCAATTGATTGAAATACGTTTCTTTTCACTCAAATAATGCTTTAAATACAAAAAAGACCAAAAAAAAAAATTCCAAAAATTTTGAAAATTTTCCCCCCCTCCCCCCTTAGCTTTTTTTGAGTAATTTTGCAAAAAAAAATAAATTGATTTTTTTTAATTCCAATTGATTGAAATACGTTTCTTTTCACTCAAATAATGCTTTAAATACAAAAAAGACCAAAAAAAAATTCTTAAAATTTTGAAAATTTTCCCCTACTCCCTCCTTAGATTTTTTTGAGTAATTTTGCAAAAAAAAATAAATTGATTTTTTTTAATTCCAATTGATTGAAATACGTTTCTTTTCACTCAAATAATGCTTTAAATACAAAAAAGACCAAAAAAAAATTCCAAAAATTTTGAAAATTTTCCCCCCCTCCCCCCTTAGCTTTTTTTGAGTAATTTTGCAAAAAAAAATAAATTGATTTTTTTTTATTGCCAATTGATTGAAATACGTTTCTTTTCACTCAAATAATGCTTTAAATACAAAAAAGACCAAAAAAAAAATTCTAAAAATTTTGAAAATTTTCCCCCCCTCCCCCCTTAGCTTTTTTTGAGTAATTTTGCAAAAAAAAATAAATTGATTTTTTTTATTGCCAATTGATTGAAATACGTTTCTTTTCACTCAAATAATGCTTTAAATACAAAAAAGACCAAAAAAAAATTCTAAAAATTTTGAAAATTTTCCCCTACTCCCTCCTTAGATTTTTTTGAGTAATTTTGCAAAAAAAAATAAATTGATTTTTTTTTAATTCCAATTGATTGAAATACGTTTCTTTTCACTCAAATAATGCTTTAAATACAAAAAAGACCAACAAAAAAATTCCAAAAATTTTGAAAATTTTCCCCCCCTCCCCCCTTAGCTTTTTTTGAGTAATTTTGCAAAAAAAAAATAAATTGATTTTTTTTATTGCCAATTGATTGAAATACGTTTCTTTTCACTCAAATAATGCTTTAAATACAAAAAAGACCAAAAAAAAAAAATTCCAAAAATTTTGAAAATTTTCCCCCCCTCCCCCCTTAGCTTTTTTTGAGTAATTTTGCAAAAAAAAATAAATTGATTTTTTTTATTGCCAATTGATTGAAATACGTTTCTTTTCACTCAAATAATGCTTTAAATACAAAAAAGACCAAAAAAAAAAATTCCAAAAATTTTGAAAATTTTCCCCCCCTCCCCCCTTAGCTTTTTTTGAGTAATTTTGCAAAAAAAAATAAATTGATTTTTTTTAATTCCAATTGATTGAAATACGTTTCTTTTCACTCAAATAATGCTTTAAATACAAAAAAGACCAAAAAAAAAATTCTAAAAATTTTGAAAATTTTCCCCTACTCCCTCCTTAGATTTTTTTGAGTAATTTTGCAAAAAAAATAAATTGATTTTTTTTATTGCCAATTGATTGAAATACGTTTCTTTTCACTCAAATAATGCTTTAAATACAAAAAAGACCAAAAAAAAAAAATTCCAAAAATTTTGAAAATTTTCCCCTACTCCCTCCTTAGATTTTTTTGAGTAATTTT
The DNA here is from genome assembly GCF_943734845.2 of Anopheles funestus. Lineage (NCBI taxonomy): Eukaryota > Metazoa > Arthropoda > Insecta > Diptera > Culicidae > Anopheles > Anopheles funestus. The sequence goes on along the minus strand of NW_026045281.1, from coordinate 77,116 downwards.
GCAAAAAAAAAATAAATTGATTTTTTTTAATTCCAATTGATTGAAATACGTTTCTTTTCACTCAAATAATGCTTTAAATACAAAAAAGACCAAAAAAAAAATTCCAAAAATTTTGAAAATTTTCCCCCCCTCCCCCCTTAGCTTTTTTTGAGTAATTTTGCAAAAAAAAATAAATTGATTTTTTTTATTGCCAATTGATTGAAATACGTTTCTTTTCACTCAAATAATGCTTTAAATACGAAAAAGACCAAAAAAAAATTCTAAAAATTTTGAAAATTTTCCCCCCCTCCCCCCTTAGCTTTTTTTGAGTAATTTTGCAAAAAAAAATAAATTGATTTTTTTTATTGCCAATTGATTGAAATACGTTTCTTTTCACTCAAATAATGCTTTAAATACAAAAAAGACCAAAAAAAAAATTCCAAAAATTTTGAAAATTTTCCCCCCCTCCCCCCTTAGCTTTTTTTGAGTAATTTTGCAAAAAAAATAAATTGATTTTTTTTAATTCCAATTGATTGAAATACGTTTCTTTTCACTCAAATAATGCTTTAAATACAAAAAAGACCAAAAAAAAATTCTAAAAATTTTGAAAATTTTCCCCCCCCTCCCCCCTTAGCTTTTTTTGAGTAATTTTGCAAAAAAAAAATAAATAAATATTTTTTAATTCCAATTAATTGAAATACGTTTCTTTTCACTCAAATAATGCTTTAAATACAAAAAAGACCAAAAAAAAAATTCCAAAAATTTTGAAAATTTTCCCCCCCTCCCCCCTTAGCTTTTTTTTAGTAATTTTGCAAAAAAAAATAAATTGATTTTTTTTATTGCCAATTGATTGAAATACGTTTCTTTTCACTCAAATAATGCTTTAAATACAAAAAAGACCAAAAAAAAAAATTCCAAAAATTTTGAAAATTTTCCCCCCCTCCCCCCTTAGCTTTTTTTGAGTAATTTTGCAAAAAAAAATAAATTGATTTTTTTAATTCCAATTGATTGAAATACGTTTCTTTTCACTCAAATAATGCTTTAAATACAAAAAAGACCAAAAAAAAATTCTTAAAATTTTGAAAATTTTCCCCTACTCCCCCCTTAGCTTTTTTTGAGTTATTTTGCAAAAAAAAATAAATTGATTTTTTTTATTGCCAATTGATTGAAATACGTTTCTTTTCACTCAAATAATGCTTTAAATACAAAAAAGACCAAAAAAAAAAAATTCCAAAAATTTTGAAAATTTTCCCCCCCTCCCCCCTTAGCTTTTCTTGAGTAATTTTGCAAAAAAAAATAAATTGATTTTTTTTATTGCCAATTGATTGAAATACGTTTCTTTTCACTCAAATAATGCTTTAAATACAAAAAAGACCAAAAAAAATTCTTAAAATTTTGAAAATTTTCCCCTACTCCCTCCTTAGATTTTTTTGAGTAATTTTGCAAAAAAAAATAAATTGATTTTTTTTATTGCCAATTGATTGAAATACGTTTCTTTTCACTCAAATAATGCTCTAAATACAAAAAAGACCAAAAAAAAAAATTCCAAAAATTTTGAAAATTTTCCCCCCCTCCCCCCTTAGCTTTTTTTGAGTAATTTTGCAAAAAAAAATAAATTGATTTTTTTTAATTCCAATTGATTGAAATACGTTTCTTTTCACTCAAATAATGCTTTAAATACAAAAAAGACCAAAAAAAAATTCCAAAAATTTTGAAAATTTTCCCCCCCTCCCCCCTTAGCTTTTTTTGAGTAATTTTGCAAAAAAAAATAAATTGATTTTTTTTAATTCCAATTGATTGAAATACGTTTCTTTTCACTCAAATAATGCTTTAAATACAAAAAAGACCAAAAAAAAATTCTAAAAATTTTGAAAATTTTCCCCTACTCCCCCCTTAGCTTTTTTTGAGTAATTTTGCAAAAAAAAAATAAATTGATTTTTTTTATTGCCAATTGATTGAAATACGTTTCTTTTCACTCAAATAATGCTTTAAATACAAAAAAGACCAAAAAAAAATTCCAAAAATTTTGAAAATTTTCCCCCCCTCCCCCCTTAGCTTTTTTTGAGTAATTTTGCAAAAAAAAATAAATTGATTTTTTTTAATTCCAATTGATTGAAATACGTTTCTTTTCACTCAAATAATGCTTTAAATACAAAAAAGACCAAAAAAAAAAAAATTCCAAAAATTTTGAAAATTTTCCCCCCCTCCCCCCTTAGCTTTTTTTGAGTAATTTTGCAAAAAAAAAATAAATTGATTTTTTTTAATTCCAATTGATTGAAATACGTTTCTTTTCACTCAAATAATGCTTTAAATACAAAAAAGACCAAAAAAAAATTCCAAAAATTTTAAAAATTTTCCCCCCCTCCACCCTTAGCTTTTTTTGAGTAATTTTGCAAAAAAAAATAAATTGATTTTTTTTAATTCCAATTGATTGAAATACGTTTCTTTTCACTCAAATAATGCTTTAAATACAAAAAAGACCAAAAAAAAATTCTTAAAATTTTGAAAATTTTCCCCTACTCCCTCCTTAGATTTTTTTGAGTAATTTTGCAAAAAAAAATAAATTGATTTTTTTTATTGCCAATTGATTGAAATACGTTTCTTTTCACTCAAATAATGCTTTAAATACAAAAAAGACCAAAAAAAAAATTCCAAAAATTTTGAAAATTTTCCCCCCCTCCCCCCTTAGCTTATTTTGAGTAATTTTGCAAAAAAAAATAAATTGATTTTTTTTATTGCCAATTGATTGAAATACGTTTCTTTTCACTCAAATAATGCTTTAAATACAAAAAAGACCAAAAAAAAATTCCAAAAATTTTGAAAATTTTCCCCTACTCCCTCCTTAGATTTTTTTGAGTAATTTTGCAAAAAAAAATAAATTGATTTTTTTTTATTGCCAATTGATTGAAATACGTTTCTTTTCACTCAAATAATGCTTTAAATACAAAAAAGACCAAAAAAAAATTCTAAAAATTTTGAAAATTTTCCCCCCCTCCCCCCTTAGCTTTTTTTGAGTAATTTTGCAAAAAAAAATAAATAAATATTTTTTAATTCCAATTAATTGAAATACGTTTCTTTTCACTCAAATAATGCTTTAAATACAAAAAAGACCAAAAAAAAAATTCTAAAAATTTTGAAAATTTTCCCCCCCTCCCCCCTTAGCTTTTTTTGAGTAATTTTGCAAAAAAAAATAAATTGATTTTTTTTAATTCCAATTGATTGAAATACGTTTCTTTTCACTCAAATAATGCTTTAAATACAAAAAAGACCAAAAAAAAAATTCCAAAAATTTTGAAAATTTTCCCCCCCTCCCCCCTTTTTTTGAGTAATTTTGCAAAAAAAATAAATTGATTTTTTTTATTGCCAATTGATTGAAATACGCTTCTTTTCACTCAAATAATGCTTTAAATACAAAAAAGACCAAAAAAAAAAATTCCAAAAATTTTGAAAATTTTCTCCCCCTCCCCCCTTAGCTTTTTTTTGAGTAATTTTGCAAAAAAAAATAAATTGATTTTTTTTTATTGCCAATTGATTGAAATACGTTTCTTTTCACTCAAATAATGCTTTAAATACAAAAAAGACCAAAAAAAAAAATTCCAAAAATTTTGAAAATTTTCGCCCCCTCCCCCCTTAGCTTTTTTTGAGTAATTTTGCAAAAAAAAATAAATTGATTTTTTTTATTGCCAATTGATTGAAATACGTTTCTTTTCACTCAAATAATGCTTTAAATACAAAAAAGACCATAAAAAAAAATTCCAAAAATTTTGAAAATTTTCCCCCCCCTCCCCCCTTAGCTTTTTTTGAGTAATTTTGCAAAAAAAATAAATTGATTTTTTTTAATTCCAATTGATTGAAATTACGTTTCTTTTCACTCAAATAATGCTTTAAATACAAAAAAGACCAAAAAAAAAAAATTCCAAAAATTTTGAAAATTTTCCCCCCCCTCCCCCCTTAGCTTTTTTTGAGTAATTTTGCAAAAAAAAATAAATTGATTTTTTTTAATTCCAATTGATTGAAATACGTTTCTTTTCACTCAAATAATGCTTTAAATACAAAAAGACCAAAAAAAATTCTAAAAATTTTGAAAATTTTCCCCCCCTCCCCCCCTTAGCTTTTTTTGAGTAATTTTGCAAAAAAAAATAAATTGATTTTTTTATTGCCAATTGATTGAAATACGTTTCTTTTCACTCAAATAATGCTTTAAATACAAAAAAGACAAAAAAAAAATTCTAAAAATTTTGAAAATTTTCCCCCCCCTCCCCCCTTAGCTTTTTTTGAGTAATTTTGCAAAAAAAAATAAATTGATTTTTTTTATTGCCAATTGATTGAAATACGTTTCTTTTCACTCAAATAATGCTTTAAATACAAAAAAGACCAAAAAAAAAAAATTCCAAAAATTTTGAAAATTTTCCCCCCCTCCCCCCTTAGCTTTTTTTGAGTAATTTTGCAAAAAAAATAAATTGATTTTTTTTATTGCCAATTGATTGAAATACGTTTCTTTTCACTCAAATAATGCTTTAAATACAAAAAAGACCAAAAAAAAAAATTCTTAAAATTTTGAAAATTTTCCCCCCCCTCCCCCCTTAGCTTTTTTTGAGTAATTTTGCAAAAAAAAAATAAATTGATTTTTTTTATTGCCAATTGATTGAAATACGTTTCTTTTCACTCAAATAATGCTTTAAATACAAAAAAGACCAAAAAAAAAATTCCAAAAATTTTGAAAATTTTCCCCCCCTCCCCCCTTAGCTTTTTTTGAGTAATTTTGCAAAAAAAATAAATTGATTTTTTTTATTGCCAATTGATTGAAATACGTTTCTTTTCACTCAAATAATGCTTTAAATACAAAAAAGACCAAAAAAAAAAAAATCCAAAAATTTTGAAAATTTTTCCCCCCTCCCCCCTTAGCTTTTTTTGAGTAATTTTGCAAAAAAAATAAATTGATTTTTTTTAATTCCAATTGATTGAAATACGTTTCTTTTCACTCAAATAATGCTTTAAATACAAAAAAGACCAAAAAAAAAAATTCTTAAAATTTTGAAAATTTTCCCCTACTCCCTCCTTAGATTTTTTTGAGTAATTTTGCAAAAAAAAATAAATTGATTTTTTTTATTGCCAATTGATTGAAATACGTTTCTTTTCACTCAAATAATGCTTTAAATGCAAAAAAGACCAAAAAAAAAATTCTAAAAATTTTGAAAATTTTCCCCCCCCTCCCCCCTTAGCTTTTTTTGAGTAATTTTGCAAAAAAAAAATAAATTGATTTTTTTTAATTCCAATTGATTGAAATACGTTTCTTTTCACTCAAATAATGCTTTAAATACAAAAAAAGACCAAAAAAAAAAAATTCCAAAAATTTTGAAAATTTTCCCCCCTCCCCCCTTAGCTTTTTTTGAGTAATTTTGCAAAAAAAAATAAATTGATTTTTTTTATTGCCAATTGATTGAAATACGTTTCTTTTCACTCAAATAATGCTTTAAATACAAAAAAGACCAAAAAAAAAAATTCCAAAAATTTTGAAAATTTTCCCCCCCCCCCCCCCTTAGCTTTTTTTGAGTAATTTTGCAAAAAAAATAAATTGATTTTTTTTATTGCCAATTGATTGAAATACGTTTCTTTTCACTCAAATAATGCTTTAAATACAAAAAAGACCAAAAAAAAAAATTCCAAAAATTTTGAAAATTTTCCCCCCCTCCCCCCTTAGCTTTTTTTGAGTAATTTTGCAAAAAAAAATAAATTGATTTTTTTTAATTCCAATTGATTGAAATACGTTTCTTTTCACTCAAATAATCCTTTAAACACAAAAAAGACCAAAAAAAAAATTCCAAAAATTTTGAAAATTTTCCCCCCCTCCCCCCTTAGCTTTTTTTGAGTAATTTTGCAAAAAAAAAATAAATTGATTTTTTTTAATTCCAATTGATTGAAATACGTTTCTTTTCACTCAAATAATGCTTTAAATACAAAAAAGACCAAAAAAAATTCTAAAAATTTTGAAAATTTTCCCCCCCTCCCCCCTTAGCTTTTTTTGAGTAATTTTCCAAAAAAAAATAAATTGATTTTTTTTATTGCCAATTGATTGAAATACGTTTCTTTTCACTCAAATAATGCTTTAAATACAAAAAAGACCTAAAACAAAAATTCCAAAAATTTTGAAAATTTTCCCCCCCTCCCCCCTTAGCTTTTTTTGAGTAATTTTGCAAAAAAAATAAATTGATTTTTTTTATTGCCAATTGATTGAAATACGTTTCTTTTCACTCAAATAATGCTTTAAATACAAAAAAGACCAAAAAAAAAAATTCCAAAAATTTTGAAAATTTTCCCCCCCTCCCCCCTTAGCTTTTTTTGAGTAATTTTGCAAAAAAAAATAAATTGATTTTTTTTAATTCCAATTGATTGAAATACGTTTCTTTTCACTGAAATAATGCTTTAAATACAAAAAAGACCAAAAAAAAAAATTCTAAAAATTTTGAAAATTTTCCCCCCCTCCCCCCTTAGCTTTTTTTGAGTAATTTTGCAAAAAAAAATAAATTGATTTTTTTTATTGCCAATTGATTGAAATACGTTTCTTTTCACTCAAATAATGCTTTAAATACAAAAAAGACCAAAAAAAAAAAATTCCAAAAAATTTTGAAAATTTTCCCCCCCTCCCCCCTTAGCTTTTTTTGAGTAATTTTGCAAAAAAAAATAAATTGATTTTTTTTATTGCCAATTGATTGAAATACGTTTCTTTTCACTCAAATAATGCTTTAAATACAAAAAAGACCAAAAAAAAAAATTCCAAAAATTTTGAAAATTTTCCCCCCCTCCCCCCTTAGCTTTTTTTGAGTAATTTTGCAAAAAAAAATAAATTGATTTTTTTTAATTCCAATTGATTGAAATACGTTTCTTTTCACTCAAATAATGCTTTAAATACAAAAAAGACCAAAAAAAAAAAATTCCAAAAATTTTGAAAATTTTCCCCCCCTCCCCCCTTAGCTTTTTTTGAGTAATTTTGCAAAAAAAAATAAATAAATATTTTTTAATTCCAATTGATTGAAATACGTTTCTTTTCACTCAAATAATGCTTTAAATACAAAAAAGACCAAAAAAAAAAATTCCAAAAATTTTGAAAATTTTCCCCCCCTCCCCCCTTAGTTTTTTTTGAGTAATTTTGCAAAAAAAAATAAATTGATTTTTTTTATTGCCAATTGATTGAAATACGTTTCTTTTCACTCAAATAATGCTTTAAATACAAAAAAGACCAAAAAAAAAAAATTCCAAAAATTTTGAAAATTTTCCCCCCCTCCCCCCTTAGCTTTTTTTTGAGTAATTTTGCAAAAAAAAAACAAATTGATTTTTTTTATTGCCAATTGATTGAAATACGTTTCTTTTCACTCAAATAATGCTTTAAATACAAAAAAGACCAAAAAAAAAATTCTTAAAATTTTGAAAATTTTCCCCTACTCCCTCCTTAGATTTTTTTGAGTAATTTTGCAAAAAAAAATAAATTGATTTTTTTTATTGCCAATTGATTGAAATACGTTTCTTTTCACTCAAATAATGCTTTAAATACAAAAAAGACCAAAAAAAAAATTCCAAAAATTTTGAAAATTTTCCCCTACTCCCTCCTTAGATTTTTTTGAGTAATTTTGCAAAAAAAAATAAATTGATTTTTTTTATTGCCAATTGATTGAAATACGTTTCTTTTCACTCAAATAATGCTTTAAATACAAAAAAGACCAAAAAAAAAATTCCAAAAATTTTGAAAATTTTCCCCCCCTCCCCCCTTAGCTTTTTTTGAGTAATTTTGCAAAAAAAAATAAATTGATTTTTTTTATTGCCAATTGATTGAAATACGTTTCTTTTCACTCAAATAATGCTTTAAATACAAAAAAGACCAAAAAAAAATTCTAAAAATTTTGAAAATTTTCCCCTACTCCCTCCTTAGATTTTTTTGAGTAATTTTGCAAAAAAAATAAATTGATTTTTTTTATTGCCAATTGATTGAAATACGTTTCTTTTCACTCGAATAATGCTTTAAATACAAAAAAGACCAAAAAAAAAATTCCAAAAATTTTGAAAATTTTCCCCCCCTCCCCCCTTAGCTTTTTTTGAGTAATTTTGCAAAAAAAAATAAATTGATTTTTTTTATTGCCAATTGATTGAAATACGTTTCTTTTCACTCAAATAATGCTTTAAATACAAAAAAGACCAAAAAAAAAAATTCCAAAAATTTTGAAAATTTTCCCCCCCTCCCCCTTTGCTTTTTTTGAGTAATTTTGCAAAAAAAAATAAATTGATTTTTTTTAATTCCAATTGATTGAAATACGTTTCTTTTCACTCAAATAATGCTTTAAATACAAAAAAGACCAAAAAAAAAATTCTAAAAATTTTGAAAATTTTCCCCCCCTCCCCCCTTAGCTTTTTTTGAGTAATTTTGCAAAAAAAAATAAATTGATTTTTTTTATTGCCAATTGATTGAAATACGTTTCTTTTCACTCAAATAATGCTTTAAATACAAAAAAGACCAAAAAAAAAAAATTCCAAAAATTTTGAAAATTTTCCCCCCCTCCCCCCTTAGCTTTTTTTGAGTAATTTTGCAAAAAAAAATAAATTGATTTTTTTTAATTCCAATTGATTGAAATACGTTTCTTTTCACTCAAATAATGCTTTAAATACAAAAAAGACCAAAAAAAAATTCTAAAAATTTTGAAAATTTTCCCCCCCTCCCCCCTTAGCTTTTTTTGAGTAATTTTGCAAAAAAAAAATAAATTGATTTTTTTTAATTCCAATTGATTGAAATACGTTTCTTTTCACTCAAATAATGCTTTAAATACAAAAAAAGACCAAAAAAAAATTCTTAAAATTTTGAAAATTTTCCCCTACTCCCTCCTTAGATTTTTTTGAGTAATTTTGCAAAAAAAAATAAATTGATTTTTTTTATTGCCAATTGATTGAAATACGTTTCTTTTCACTCAAATAATGCTTTAAATACAAAAAAGACCAAAAAAAAATTCTAAAAATTTTGAAAATTTTCCCCCCCTCCCCCCTTAGCTTTTTTTGAGTAATTTTGCAAAAAAAAAATAAATTGATTTTTTTTAATTCCAATTGATTGAAATACGTTTCTTTTCACTCAAATAATGCTTTAAATACAAAAAAGACAAAAAAAAAAATTCTTAAAATTTTGAAAATTTTCCCCTACTCCCTCCTTAGATTTTTTTGAGTAATTTTGCAAAAAAAATAAATTGATTTTTTTTATTGCCAATTGATTGAAATACGTTTCGTTTCACTCAAATAATGCTTTAAAAACAAAAAAGACCAAAAAAAAAAATTCCAAAAATTTTGAAAATTTTCCCCCCTCCCCCCTTAGCTTTTTTTGAGTAATTTTGCAAAAAAAAATAAATTGATTTTTTTTAATTCCAATTGATTGAAATACGTTTCTTTTCACTCAAATAATGCTTTAAATACAAAAAAGACCAAAAAAAAAAATTCCAAAAATTTTGAAAATTTTCCCCCCCTCCCCCCTTAGCTTTTTTTGAGTAATTTTGCAAAAAAAAATAAATTGATTTTTTTTATTGCCAATTGATTGAAATACGTTTCTTTTCACTCAAATAATGCTTTAAATACAAAAAAGACCAAAAAAAAAAAATTCCAAAAATTTTGAAAATTTTCCCCCCCTCCCCCCTTAGCTTTTTTTGAGTAATTTTGCAAAAAAAAATAAATTGATTTTTTTTAATTCCAATTGATTGAAATACGTTTCTTTTCACTCAAATAATGCTTTAAATACAAAAAAGACCAAAAAAAAAATTCCAAAAATTTTGAAAATTTTCCCCCCCTCCCCCCTTAGCTTTTTTTGAGTAATTTTGCAAAAAAAAATAAATTGATTTTTTTTATTGCCAATTGATTGAAATACGTTTCTTTTCACTCAAATAATGCTTTAAATACAAAAAAGACCAAAAAAAAAATTCCAAAAATTTTGAAAATTTTCCCCCCCTCCCCCCTTAGCTTTTTTTGAGTAATTTTGCAAAAAAAAATAAATTGATTTTTTTAATTCCAATTGATTGAAATACGTTTCTTTTCACTCAAATAATGCTTTAAATACAAAAAAGACCAAAAAAAAAAAAATTCCAAAAATTTTGAAAATTTTCCCCCCCTCCCCCCTTAGCTTTTTTTGAGTAATTTTGCAAAAAAAAATAAATTGATTTTTTTTAATTCCAATTGATTGAAATACGTTTCTTTTCACTCAAATAATGCTTTAAATACAAAAAACACCAAAACAAAAATTCTAAAAATTTTGAAAATTTTCCCCCCCTCCCCCCTTAGCTTTTTTTGAGTAATTTTGCAAAAAAAAATAAATAAATATTTTTTAATTCCAATTGATTGAAATACGTTTCTTTTCACTCAAATAATGCTTTAAATACAAAAAAGACCAAAAAAAAATTCTAAAAATTTTGAAAATTTTCCCCTACTCCCACCTTAGATTTTTTTGAGTAATTTTGCAAAAAAAAATAAATTGATTTTTTTTATTGCCAATTGATTGAAATACGTTTCTTTTCACTCAAATAATGCTTTAAATACAAAAAAGACCAAAAAAAAAATTCCAAAAATTTTGAAAATTTTCCCCCCCTCCCCCCTTAGCTTTTTTTGAGTAATTTTGCAAAAAAAAATAAATTGATTTTTTTTATTGCCAATTGATTGAAATACGTTTCTTTTCACTCAAATAATGCTTTAAATACAAAAAAGACCAAAAAAAAAAAAATTCCAAAAATTTTGAAAATTTTCCCCCCCTCCCCCCTTAGCTTTTTTTGAGTAATTTTGCAAAAAAAAATAAATTGATTTTTTTTATTGCCAATTGATTGAAATACGTTTCTTTTCACTCAAATAATGCTTTAAATACAAAAAAGACCAAAAAAAAAAAATTCCAAAAATTTTGAAAATTTTCCCCCTCTCCCCCCTTAGCTTTTTTTGAGTAATTTTGCAAAAAAAAATAAATTGATTTTTTTTATTGCCAATTGATTGAAATACGTTTCTTTTCACTCAAATAATGCTTTAAATACAAAAAAGACCAAAAAAAAAATTCCAAAAATTTTGAAAATTTTCCCCCCCTCCCCCCTTAGCTTTTTTTGAGTAATTTTGCAAAAAAAAAATAAATTGATTTTTTTTTAATTCCAATTGATTGAAATACGTTTCTTTTCACTCAAATAATGCTTTAAATACAAAAAAGACCAAAAAAAAAAATTCCAAAAATTTTGAAAATTTTCCCCCCCTCCCCCCTTAGCTTTTTTTGAGTAATTTTGCAAAAAAAATAAATTGATTTTTTTTATTGCCAATTGATTGAAATACGTTTCTTTTCACTCAAATAATGCTTTAAATACAAAAAAGACCAAAAAAAAATTCTAAAAATTTTGAAAATTTTCCCCCCCTCCCCCCTTAGCTTTTTTTGAGTAATTTTGCAAAAAAAAATAAATAAATATTTTTTAATTCCAATTGATTGAAATACGTTTCTTTTCACTCAAATAATGCTTTAAATACAAAAAAGACCAAAAAAAAAATTCTAAAAATTTTGAAAATTTTCCCCCCCTCCCCCCTTAGCTTTTTTTGAGTTATTTTGCAAAAAAAAATAAATTGATTTTTTTTATTGCCAATTGATTGAAATACGTTTCTTTTCACTCAAATAATGCTTTAAATACAAAAAAGACCAAAAAAAAATTCCAAAAATTTTGAAAATTTTCCCCCCCTCCCCCCTTAGCTTTTTTTGAGTAATTTTGCAAAAAAAATAAATTGATTTTTTTATTGCCAATTGATTGAAATACGTTTCTTTTCACTCAAATAATGCTTTAAATACAAAAAAGACCAAAAAAAAAAATTCCAAAAATTTTGAAAATTTTCCCCCCCTCCCCCCTTAGCTTTTTTTGAGTAATTTTGCAAAAAAAAATAAATTGATTTTTTTTAATTCCAATTGATTGAAATACGTTTCTTTTCACTCAAATAATGCTTTAAATACAAAAAAGACCAAAAAAAAATTCCAAAAATTTTGAAAATTTTCCCCCCCTCCCCCTTAGCTTTTTTTGAGTAATTTTGCAAAAAAAAATAAATTGATTTTTTTTAATTCCAATTGATTGAAATACGTTTCTTTTCACTCAAATAATGCTTTAAATACAAAAAAGACCAAAAAAAAATTCTAAAAATTTTGAAAATTTTCCCCCCCCTCCCCCCTTAGCTTTTTTTGAGTAATTTTGCAAAAAAAAAATAAATAAATATTTTTTAATTCCAATTGATTGAAATACGTTTCTTTTCACTCAAATAATGCTTTAAATACAAAAAAGACCAAAAAAACAATTCCAAAAATTTTGAAAATTTTCCCCCCCTCCCCCCTTAGCTTTTTTTGAGTAATTTTGCAAAAAAAATAAATTGATTTTTTTTAATTCCAATTGATTGAAATACGTTTCTTTTCACTCAAATAATGCTTTAAATACAAAAAAGACCAAAAAAAAATTCTTAAAATTTTGAAAATTTTCACCTACTCCCTCCTTAGATTTTTTTGAGTAATTTTGCAAAAAAAAATAAATTGATTTTTTTTATTGCCAATTGATTGAAATACGTTTCTTTTCACTCAAATAATGCTTTAAATACAAAAAAGACCAAAAAAAAAATCCAAAAATTTTGAAAATTTTCCCCCCCTCCCCCCTTAGCTTTTTTTGAGTAATTTTGCAAAAAAAGATAAATAGATTTTTTTTTATTCCAATTGATTGAAATACGTTTCTTTTCACTCAAATAATGCTTTAAATACAAAAAAGACCAAAAAAAAAAATTCCAAAAATTTTGAAAATTTTCCCCTACTCCCTCCTTAGATTTTTTTGAGTAATTTTGCAAAAAAAAATAAATTGATTTTTTTTATTGCCAATTGATTGAAATACGTTTCTTTTCACTCAAATAATGCTTTAAATACAAAAAAGACCAAAAAAAAATTCTAAAAATTTTGAAAATTTTCCCCCCCTCCCCCCTTAGCTTTTTTTGAGTAATTTTGCAAAAAAAAAATAAATAAATATTTTTTAATTCCAATTGATTGAAATACGTTTCTTTTCACTCAAATAATGCTTTAAATACAAAAAAGACCAAAAAAAAAATTCTAAAAATTTTGAAAATGTTCCCCCCCTCCCCCCTTAGCTTTTTTTGAGTAATTTTGCAAAAAAAAAATAAATTGATTTTTTTTATTGCCAATTGATTGAAATACGTTTCTTTTCACTCAAATAATGCTTTAAATACAAAAAAGACCAAAAAAAAAAAAAATTCCAAAAATTTTGAAAATTTTCCCCCCCTCCCCCCTTAGCTTTTTTTGAGTAATTTTGCAAAAAAAAATAAATTGATTTTTTTTATTGCCAATTGATTGAAATACGTTTCTTTTCACTCAAATAATGCTTTAAATACAAAAAAGACCAAAAAAAAAAATTCCAAAAATTTTGAAAATTTTCCCCCCCTCCCCCCTTAGCTTTTTTTGAGTAATTTTGCAAAAAAAAATAAATTGATTTTTTTTATTGCCAATTGATTGAAATACGTTTCTTTTCACTCAAATAATGCTTTAAATACAAAAAAGACCAAAAAAAAATTCTTAAAATTTTGAAAATTTTCCCCTAATCCCCCCTTAGCTTTTTTTGAGTTATTTTGCAAAAAAAAAATAAATTGATTTTTTTTAATTCCAATTGATTGAAATACGTTTCTTTTCACTCAAATAATGCTTTAAATACAAAAAAGACCAAAAAAAAAATTCCAAAAATTTTGAAAATTTTCCCCCCCTCCCCCCTTAGCTTTTTTTGAGTAATTTTGCAAAAAAAATAAATTGATTTTTTTTATTGCCAATTGATTGAAATACGTTTCTTTTCACTCAAATAATGCTTTAAATACAAAAAAGACCAAAAAAAAAAATTCTTAAAATTTTGAAAATTTTCCCCTACTCCCTCCTTAGATTTTTTTGAGTAATTTTGCAAAAAAAAAATAAATTGATTTTTTTTATTGCCAATTGATTGAAATACGTTTCTTTTCACTCAAATAATGCTTTAAATACAAAAAAGACCAAAAAAAAAAATCCAAAAATTTTGAAAATTTTCCCCCCCTCCCCCCTTAGCTTTTTTTGAGTAATTTTGCAAAAAAAAATAAATTGATTTTTTTTATTGCCAATTGATTGAAATACGTTTCTTTTCACTCAAATAATGCTTTAAATACAAAAAAGACCAAAAAAAAAAATTCCAAAAATTTTGAAAATTTTCCCCCCCTCCCCCCTTAGCTTTTTTTGAGTAATTTTGCAAAAAAAATCAATTTATTTTTTTTATTGCCAATTGATTGAAATACGTTTCTTTTCACTCAAATAATGCTTTAAATACAAAAAAGACCAAAAAAAAAAATCCAAAAATTTTGAAAATTTTCCCCCCCTCCCCCCTTAGCTTTTTTTGAGTAATTTTGCAAAAAAAAATAAATTGATTTTTTTTATTGCCAATTGATTGAAATACGTTTCTTTTCACTCAAATAATGCTTTAAATACAAAAAAGACCAAAAAAAAAATTTAAAAATTTTGAAAATTTTCCCCCCCTCCCCCCTTAGCTTTTTTTGAGTGATTTTGCAAAAAAAAAATAAATTGATTTTTTTTAATTCCAATTGATTGAAATACGTTTCTTTTCACTCAAATAATGCTTTAAATACAAAAAAGACCAAAAAAAAAAATTCCAAAAATTTTGAAAATTTTCCCCCCCTCCCCCCTTAGCTTTTTTTGAGTAATTTTGCAAAAAAAAATAAATAAATATTTTTTAATTCCAATTGATTGAAATACGTTTCTTTTCACTCAAATAATGCTTTAAATACAAAAAAGACCAAAAAAAAATTCTAAAAATTTTGAAAATTTTCCCCTACTCCCTCCTTAGATTTTTTTGAGTAATTTTGCAAAAAAAAATAAATTGATTTTTTTTATTGCCAATTGATTGAAATACGTTTCTTTTCACTCAAATAATGCTTTAAATACAAAAAAGACCAAAAAAAAAATTCCAAAAATTTTGAAAATTTTCCCCCCCTCCCCCCTTAGCTTTTTTTGAGTAATTTTGCAAAAAAAAATAAATTGATTTTTTTTATTGCCAATTGATTGAAATACGTTTCTTTTCACTCAAATAATGCTTTAAATACAAAAAAGACCAAAAAAAAAAATTCCAAAAATTTTGAAAATTTTCCCCCCCGCCCCCCTTAGCTTTTTTTGAGTAATTTTGCAAAAAAAAATAAATTGATTTTTTTTATTGCCAATTGATTGAAATACGTTTCTTTTCACTCAAATAATGCTTTAAATACAAAAAAGACCAAAAAAAAAAAATTCCAAAAATTTTGAAAATTTTCCCCCCCTCCCCCCTTAGCTTTTTTTGAGTAATTTTGCAAAAAAAAATAAATTGATTTTTTTTAATTCCAATTGATTGAAATACGTTTCTTTTCACTCAAATAATGCTTTAAATACAAAAAAGACCAAAAAAAAATTCTAAAAATTTTGAAAATTTTCCCCCCCTCCCCCCTTAGCTTTTTTGAGTAATTTTGCAAAAAAAAATAAATTGATTTTTTTTAATTCCAATTGATTGAAATACGTTTCTTTTCACTCAAATAATGCTTTAAATACAAAAAAGACCAAAAAAAAAATTCTAAAAATTTTGAAAATTTTCCCCCCCTCCCCCCTTAGCTTTTTTTGAGTGATTTTGCAAAAAAAAAATAAATTGATTTTTTTTAATTCCAATTGATTGAAATACGTTTCTTTTCACTCAAATAATGCTTTAAATACAAAAAAGACCAAAAAAAAAAATTCCAAAAATTTTGAAAATTTTCCCCCCCTCCCCCCTTAGCTTTTTTTGAGTAATTTTGCAAAAAAAAATAAATTGATTTTTTTTATTGCCAATTGATTGAAATACGTTTCTTTTCACTCAAATAATGCTTTAAATACAAAAAAGACCAAAAAAAAAATTCCAAAAATTTTGAAAATTTTCCCCTACTCCCTCCTTAGATTTTTTTGAGTAATTTTGCAAAAAAAAATAAATTGATTTTTTTTATTGCCAATTGATTGAAATACGTTTCTTTTCACTCAAATAATGCTTTAAATACAAAAAAGACCAAAAAACAAAATTCCAAAAATTTTGAAAATTTTCCCCCCCTCCCCCCTTAGCTTTTTTTGAGTAATTTTGCAAAAAAAAATAAATTGATTTTTTTTAATTCCAATTGATTGAAATACGTTTCTTTTCACTCAAATAATGCTTTAAATACAAAAAAGACCAAAAAAAAAAAATTCCAAAAATTTTGAAAATTTTCCCCCCCTCCCCCCTTAGCTTTTTTTGAGTAATTTTGCAAAAAAAAATAAATGATTTTTTTTATTGCCAATTGATTGAAATACGTTTTTTTTTCACTCAAATAATGCTTTAAATACAAAAAAGACCAAAAAAAAAATTCCAAAAATTTTGAAAATTTTCCCCCCCTCCCCCCTTAGCTTTTTTTGAGTAATTTTGCAAAAAAAAATAAATTGATTTTTTTTAATTCCAATTGATTGCAATACGTTTCTTTTCACTCAAATAATGCTTTAAATACAAAAAAGACCAAAAAAAAAAATTCCAAAAATTTTGAAAATTTTCCCCCCCTCCCCCCTTAGCTTTTTTTGAGTAATTTTGCAAAAAAAAAATAAATTGATTTTTTTTAATTCCAATTGATTGAAATACGTTTCTTTTCACTCAAATAATGCTTTAAATACAAAAAAGACCAAAAAAAAAATTCTTAAAATTTTGAAAATTTTCCCCCCCTCCCCCCTTAGCTTTTTTTGAGTAATTTTGCAAAAAAAAATAAATTGGTTTTTTTTATTGCCAATTGATTGAAATACGTTTCTTTTCACTCAAATAATGCTTTAAATACAAAAAAGACCAAAAAAAAAATCCAA
Organism: Anopheles funestus; assembly: GCF_943734845.2. Classification (NCBI taxonomy): domain Eukaryota; kingdom Metazoa; phylum Arthropoda; class Insecta; order Diptera; family Culicidae; genus Anopheles; species Anopheles funestus. The sequence continues at coordinate 60,222 of NW_026045281.1, read as the reverse complement.
AAATTTTGAAAATTTTCCCCCCCTCCCCCCTTAGCTTTTTTTGAGTAATTTTGCAAAAAAAAAAATAAATTGATTTTTTTTAATTCCAATTGATTGAAATACGTTTCTTTTCACTCAAATAATGCTTTAAATACAAAAAAGACCAAAAAAAAATTCTAAAAATTTTGAAAATTTTCCCCTACTCCCCCCTTAGCTTTTTTTGAGTAATTTTGCAAAAAAAAATAAATAAATATTTTTTAATTCCAATTGATTGAAATACGTTTCTTTTCACTCAAATAATGCTTTAAATACAAAAAAGACCAAAAAAAAATTCTAAAAATTTTGAAAATTTTCCCCCCCTCCCCCCTTAGCTTTTTTTGAGTAATTTTGCAAAAAAAAAATAAATTGATTTTTTTTATTGCCAATTGATTGAAATACGTTTCTTTTCACTCAAATAATGCTTTAAATACAAAAAAGACCAAAAAAAAAATTCCAAAAATTTTGAAAATTTTCCCCCCCTCCCCCCTTAGCTTTTTTTGAGTAATTTTGCAAAAAAAAATAAATAAATATTTTTTAATTCCAATTGATTGAAATACGTTTCTTTTCACTCAAATAATGCTTTAAATACAAAAAAGACCAAAAAAAAAAATTCCAAAAATTTTGAAAATTTTCCCCCCCTCCCCCCTTAGCTTTTTTTGAGTAATTTTGCAAAAAAAAATAGATTGATTTTTTTTATTGCCAATTGATTGAAATACGTTTCTTTTCACTCAAATAATGCTTTAAATACAAAAAAGACCAAAAAAAAAATTTCCAAAAATATTGAAAATTTTCCCCCCCTCCCCCCTTAGCTTTTTTTGAGTAATTTTGCAAAAAAAAATAAATTGATTTTTTTTAATTCCAATTGATTGAAATACGTTTCTTTTCACTCAAATAATGCTTTAAATACAAAAAAGACCAAAAAAAAATTCTAAAAATTTTGAAAATTTTCCCCCCCTCCCCCCTTAGCTTTTTTTGAGTAATTTTGCAAAAAAAAAAATAAATTGATTTTTTCTATTGCCAATTGATTGAAATACGTTTCTTTTCACTCAAATAATGCTTTAAATACAAAAAAGACCAAAAAAAAATTCCAAAAATTTTGAAAATTTTTCCCCCCTCCCCCCTTAGCTTTTTTTGAGTAATTTTGCAAAAAAAAAATAAATAAATATTTTTTAATTCCAATTGATTGAAATACGTTTCTTTTCACTCAAATAATGCTTTAAATACAAAAAAGACCAAAAAAAAAAAATTCCAAAAATTTTGAAAATTTTCCCCCCCTCCCCCCTTAGCTTTTTTTGAGTAATTTTGCAAAAAAAAATAAATTGATTTTTTTTATTGCCAATTGATTGAAATACGTTTCTTTTCACTCAAATAATGCTTTAAATACAAAAAAGACCAAAAAAAAAAAATTCCAAAAATTTTGAAAATTTTCCCCCCCTCCCCCCTTAGCTTTTTTTGAGTAATTTTGCAAAAAAAAATAAATTGATTTTTTTTAATTCCAATTGATTGCAATACGTTTCTTTTCACTCAAATAATGCTTTAAATACAAAAAAGACCAAAAAAAAAAATTCCAAAAATTTTGAAAATTTTCCCCCCCTCCCCCCTTAGCTTTTTGTGGGTAATTTTGCAAAAAAAAAATAAATTGATTTTTTTTAATTCCAATTGATTGAAATACGTTTCTTTTCACTCAAATAATGCTTTAAATACAAAAAAGACCAAAAAAAAATTCTAAAAATTTTGAAAATTTTCCCCCCCTCCCCCCTTAGCTTTTTTTGAGTAATTTTGCAAAAAAAAAAATAAATTGATTTTTTTTATTGCCAATTGATTGAAATACGTTTCTTTTCACTCAAATAATGCTTTAAATACAAAAAAGACCAAAAAAAAATTCCAAAAATTTTGAAAATTTTCCCCCCCTCCCCCCTTAGCTTTTTTTGAGTAATTTTGCAAAAAAAAATAAATAAATATTTTTTAATTCCAATTGATTGAAATACGTTTCTTTTCACTCAAATAATGCTTTAAATACAAAAAAGACCAAAAAAAAAATTCCAAAAATTTTGAAAATTTTCCCCCCCTCCCCCCTTAGCTTTTTTTGAGTAATTTTGCAAAAAAAAATAAATTGATTTTTTTTAATTCCAATTGATTGAAATACGTTTCTTTTCACTCAAATAATGCTTTAAATACAAAAAAGACCAAAAAAAAATTCTAAAAATTTTGAAAATTTTCCCCTACTCCCCCTTAGCTTTTTTTGAGTAATTTTGCAAAAAAAAATTAATAAATATTTTTTAATTCCAATTGATTGAAATACGTTTCTTTTCACTCAAATAATGCTTTAAATACAAAAAAGACCAAAAAAAAAAATTCCAAAAATTTTGAAAATTTTCCCCCCCTCCCCCCTTAGCTTTTTTTGAGTAATTTTGCAAAAAAAAATAAATTGATTTTTTTTAATTCCAATTGATTGAAATACGTTTCTTTTCACTCAAATAATGCTTTAAATACAAAAAAGACCAAAAAAAAATTCTAAAAATTTTGAAAATTTTCCCCCCCTCCCCCCTTAGCTTTTTTTGAGTAATTTTGCAAAAAAAAATAAATTGATTTTTTTTATTGCCAATTGATTGAAATACGTTTCTTTTCACTCAAATAATGCTTTAAATACAAAAAAGACCAAAAAAAAAATTCCAAAAATTTTGAAAATTTTCCCCCCTCCCCCCTTAGCTTTTTTTGAGTAATTTTGCAAAAAAAAATAAATTGATTTTTTTTATTGCCAATTGATTGAAATACGTTTCTTTTCACTCAAATAATGCTTTAAATACAAAAAAGACCAAAAAAAAAATTTAAAAATTTTGAAAATTTTCCCCCCCCTCCCCCCTTAGCTTTTTTTGAGTAATTTTGCAAAAAAAATAAATTGATTTTTTTTATTGCCAATTGATTGAAATACGTTTCTTTTCACTCAAATAATGCTTTAAATACAAAAAAGACCAAAAAAAAAATTCCAAAAATTTTGAAAATTTTCTCCCCCTCCCCCCTTAGCTTTTTTAGAGTAATTTTGCAAAAAAAAATAAATTGATTTTTTTTATTGCCAATTGATTGAAATACGTTTCTTTTCACTCAAATAATGCTTTAAATACAAAAAAGACCAAAAAAAAAATTCTAAAAATTTTGAAAATTTTCCCCCCATCCCCCCTTAGCTTTTTTTGAGTAATTTTGCAAAAAAAAATAAATTGATTTTTTTTAATTCCAATTGATTGAAATACGTTTCTTTTCACTCAAATAATGCTTTAAATACAAAAAAGACCAAAAAAAAAAATTCTAAAAATTTTGAAAATTTTCCCCCCCTCCCCCCTTAGCTTTTTTTGAGTAATTTTGTTTTTGAGTAATTTTGCAAAAAAAAAAAAATTGATTTTTTTTATTGCCAATTGATTGAAATACGTTTCTTTTCACTCAAATAATGCTTTAAATACAAAAAAGACCAAAAAAAAAATTCTAAAAATTTTGAAAATTTTCCCCTACTCCCTCCTTAGATTTTTTTGAGTAATTTTGCAAAAAAAAATAAATTGATTTTTTTTTAATTCCAATTGATTGAAATACGTTTCTTTTCACTCAAATAATGCTTTAAATACAAAAAAGACCAAAAAAAAATTCCAAAAATTTTGAAAATTTTCCCCCCCCTCCCCCCTTAGCTTTTTTTGAGTTATTTTGCAAAAAAAAATAAATTGATTTTTTTTATTGCCAATTGATTGAAATACGTTTCTTTTCCACTCAAATAATGCTTTAAATACAAAAAAGACCAAAAAAAAAAATTCCAAAAATTTTGAAAATTTTCCCCCCCTCCCCCCTTAGCTTTTTTTGAGTAATTTTGCAAAAAAAAATAAATTGATTTTTTTTAATTCCAATTGATTGAAATACGTTTCTTTTCACTCAAATAATGCTTTAAATACAAAAAAGACCAAAAAAAAAATTCCAAAAATTTTGAAAATTTTCCCCCCCTCCCCCCTTAGCTTTTTTTGAGTAATTTTGCAAAAAAAATAAATTGATTTTTTTTATTGCCAATTGATTGAAATACGTTTCTTTTCACTCAAATAATGCTTTAAATACAAAAAAGACCAAAAAAAAAATTCTAAAAATTTTGAAAAATTTTCCCCTACTCCCTCCTTAGATTTTTTTGAGTAATTTTGCAAAAAAAAATAAATTGATTTTTTCTAATTCCAATTGATTGAAATACGTTTCTTTTCACTCAAATAATGCTTTAAATACAAAAAAGACCAAAACAAAAATTCCAAAAATTTTGAAAATTTTCCCCCCCTACCCCCTTAGCTTTTTTTGAGTAATTTTGCAAAAAAAAAATAAATTGATTTTTTTTATTGCCAATTGATTGAAATACGTTTCTTTTCACTCAAATAATGCTTTAAATACAAAAAAGACCAAAAAAAAAAATTCCAAAAATTTTGAAAATTTTCCCCCCCCTCCCCCCTTAGCTTTTTTTGAGTAATTTTGCAAAAAAAAATAAATTGATTTTTTTTATTGCCAATTGATTGAAATACGTTTCTTTTCACTCAAATAATGCTTTAAATACAAAAAAGACCAAAAAAAAAATTCTAAAAATTTTGAAAATTTTCCCCTACTCCCCCCTTAGATTTTTTTGAGTAATTTTGCAAAAAAAAAAAATAAATTGATTTTTTTTAATTCCAATTGATTGAAATACGTTTCTTTTCACTCAAATAATGCTTTAAATACAAAAAAGACCAAAAAAAAAATTCCAAAAATTTTGAAAATTTTCCCCCCCTCCCCCCTTAGCTTTTTTTGAGTAATTTTGCAAAAAAAAATAAATTGATTTTTTTTATTGCCAATTGATTGAAATACGTTTCTTTTCACTCAAATAATGCTTTAAATACAAAAAAGACCAAAAAAAAAAAAATCCAAAAATTTTGAAAATTTTCCCCCCCTCCCCCCTTAGCTTTTTTTGAGTAATTTTGCAAAAAAAAATAAATTGATTTTTTTTAATTCCAATTGATTGAAATACGTTTCTTTTCACTCAAATAATGCTTTAAATACAAAAAAGACCAAAAAAAAAAAATTCCAAAAATTTTGAAAATTTTCCCCCCCCTCCCCCCTTAGCTTTTTTGAGTAATTTTGCAAAAAAAAAATAAATTGATTTTTTTTAATTCCAATTGATTGAAATACGTTTCTTTTCACTCAAATAATGCTTTAAATACAAAAAAGACCAAAAAAAAATTTTAAAAATTTTGAAAATTTTCCCCTACTCCCTCCTTAGATTTTTTTGAGTAATTTTGCAAAAAAAAATAAATTGATTTTTTTTAATTCCAATTGATTGAAATACGTTTCTTTTCACTCAAATAATGCTTTAAATACAAAAAAGACCAAAAAAAAAATTCCAAAAATTTTGAAAATTTTCCCCCCCTCCCCCCTTAGCTTTTTTTGAGTAATTTTGCAAAAAAAAAATAAATTGATTTTTTTTATTGCCAATTGATTGAAATACGTTTCTTTTCACTCAAATAATGCTTTAAATACAAAAAAGACCAAAAAAAAAATTCCAAAAATTTTGAAAATTTTCCCCCCCTCCCCCCTTAGCTTTTTTGAGTAATTTTGCAAAAAAAATAAATTGATTTTTTTTAAATCCAATTGATTGAAATACGTTTCTTTTCACTCAAATAATGCTTTGAATACAAAAAAGACCAAAAAAAAAATTCCAAAAATTTTGAAAATTTTCCCCTCCTCCCCCCTTAGCTTTTTTTGAGTAATTTTGCAAAAAAAAAATAAATTGATTTTTTTTAATTCCAATTGATTGAAATACGTTTCTTTTCACTCAAATAATGCTTTAAATACAAAAGAGACCAAAAAAAAAAATTCCAAAAATTTTGAAAATTTTCCCCTACTCCCCCCTTAGCTTTTTTTGAGTAATTTTGCAAAAAAAAATAAATAAATATTTTTTAATTCCAATTGATTGAAATACGTTTCTTTTCACTCAAATAATGCTTTAAATACAAAAAGACCAAAAAAAAAAATTCCAAAAATTTTGAAAATTTTCCCCCCCTCCCCCCTTAGCTTTTTTTGAGTAATTTTGCAAAAAAAAAATAAATTGATTTTTTTTAATTCCAATTGATTGAAATACGTTTCTTTTCACTCAAATAATGCTTTAAATACAAAAAAGACCAAAAAAAAAATTCTTGAAATTCTGAAAATTTTCCCCTACTCCCCCTTAGCTTTTTTTGAGTTATTTTGCAAAAAAAAAATAAATTGATTTTTTTTAATTCCAATTGATTGAAATACGTTTCTTTTCACTCAAATAATGCTTTAAATACAAAAAAGACCAAAAAAAAAATTCTAAAAATTTTGAAAATTTCCCCCCCCACCCCCCTTAGCTTTTTTTGAGTAATTTTGCAAAAAAAAATAAATTGATTTTTTTTATTGCCAATTGATTGAAATACGTTTCTTTTCACTCAAATAATGCTTTAAATACAAAAAAGACCAAAAAAAAAATTCTTAAAATTTTGAAAATTTTCCCCTACTCCCTCCTTAGATTTTTTTGAGTAATTTTGCAAAAAAAAAATAAATTGATTTTTTTTAATTCCAATTGATTGAAATACGTTTCTTTTCACTCAAATAATGCTTTAAATACAAAAAAGACCAAAAAAAAAATTCCAAAAATTTTGAAAATTTTCCCCCCCGCCCCCCTTAGCTTTTTTTGAGTAATTTTAAAAAAAAATAAATTGTTTTTTTTTATTGCCAATTGATTGAAATACGTTTCTTTTCACTCAAATAATGCTTTAAATACAAAAAAGACCAAAAAAAAAATTTCCAAAAATTTTGAAAATTTTCCCCCCCTCCCCCCTTAGCTTTTTTTGAGTAATTTTGCAAAAAAAAATAAATTGATTTTTTTTATTGCCAATTGATTGAAATACGTTTCTTTTCACTCAAATAATGCTTTAAATACAAAAAAGACCAAAAAAAAAAATTCCAAAAATTTTGAAAATTTTCCCCCCCTCCCCCCTTAGCTTTTTTTGAGTAATTTTGCAAAAAAAAATAAATTGATTTTTTTTAATTCCAATTGATTGAAATACGTTTCTTTTCACTCAAATAATGCTTTAAATACAAAAAAGACCAAAAAAAAATTCCAAAAATTTTGAAAATTTTCCCCCCCTCCCCCCTTAGCTTTTTTTTGAGTAATTTTGCAAAAAAAAAAAATTGATTTTTTTTAATTCCAATTGATTGAAATACGTTTCTTTTCACTCAAATAATGCTTTAAATACAAAAAAGACCAAAAAAAAAAATTCTAAAAATTTTGAAAATTTTCCCCCCCTCCCCCCTTAGCTTTTTTTGAGTAATTTTGCAAAAAAAAATAAATTGATTTTTTTTATTGCCAATTGATTGAAATACGTTTCTTTTCACTCAAATAATGCTTTAAATACAAAAAAGACCAAAAAAAAAATTCCAAAAATTTTGAAAATTTTCCCCCCCTCCCCCCTTAGCTTTTTTTGAGTAATTTTGCAAAAAAAAATAAATTGATTTTTTTTAATTCCAATTAATTGAAATACGTTTCTTTTCACTCAAATCATGCTTTAAATACAAAAAAGACCAAAAAAAAAAAATTTCAAAAATTTTGAAAATTTTCCCCCCCTCCCCCCTTAGCTTTTTTTGAGTAATTTTGCAAAAAAAAATAAATTGATTTTTTTTATAGCCAATTGATTGAAATACGTTTCTTTTCACTCAAATAATGCTTTAAATACAAAAAAGACCAAAAAAAAAATTCTTAAAATTTTGAAAATTTTCCCCCCCTCCCCCCTTAGCTTTTTTTGAGTAATTTTGCAAAAAAAATAAATTGATTTTTTTTATTGCCAATTGATTGAAATACGTTTCTTTTCACTCAAATAATGCTTTAAATACAAAAAAGACCAAAAAAAAAATTCCAAAAATTTTGAAAATTTTCCCCCCCTCCCCCCTTAGCTTTTTTTGAGTAATTTTGCAAAAAAAAAAATAAATTGATTTTTTTTAATTCCAATTGATTGAAATACGTTTCTTTTCACTCAAATAATGCTTTAAATACAAAAAAGACCAAAAAAAAAAAATTCCAAAAATTTTGAAAATTTTCCCCCCTCCCCCCTTAGCTTTTTTTGAGTAATTTTGCAAAAAAAATAAATTGATTTTTTTTATTGCCAATTGATTGAAATACGTTTCTTTTCACTCAAATAATGCTTTAAATACAAAAAAGACCAAAAAAAAACTCTTAAAATTTTGAAAATTTTCCCCTACTCCCTCCTTAGCTTTTTTTGAGTAATTTTGCAAAAAAAAATAAATTGATTTTTTTTATTGCCAATTGATTGAAATACGTTTCTTTTCACTCAAATAATGCTTTAAATACAAAAAAGACCAAAAAAAAAAATTCAAAAAATTTTGAAAATTTTCCCCCCCTCCCCCCTTAGCTTTTTTTGAGTAATTTTGCAAAAAAAAATAAATTGATTTTTTTTAATTCCAATTGATTGAAATACGTTTCTTTTCACTCAAATAATGCTTTAAATACAAAAAAGACCAAAAAAAAATTCCAAAAATTTTGAAAATTTTCCCCCCCTCCCCCCTTAGCTTTTTTTGAGTAATTTTGCAAAAAAAAAATAAATTGATTTTTTTTAATTCCAATTGATTGAAATACGTTTCTTTTCACTCAAATAATGCTTTAAATACAAAAAAGACCAAAAAAAATTCTAAAAATTTTGAAAATTTTCCCCCCCTCCCCCCTTAGCTTTTTTTGAGTAATTTTGCAAAAAAAAATAAATTGATTTTTTTTAATTCCAATTGATTGAAATACGTTTCTTTTCACTCAAATAATGCTTTAAATACAAAAAAGACCAAAAAAAAATTCTAAAAATTTTGAAAATTTTCCCCCCCTCCCCCCTTAGCTTTTTTTGAGTAATTTTGCAAAAAAAAATAAATTGATTTTTTTATTGCCAATTGATTGAAATACGTTTCTTTTCACTCAAATAATGCTTTAAATACAAAAAAGACCAAAAAAAAAAATTCCAAAAATTTTCCCCCCCTCCCCCCTTAGCTTTTTTTGAGTAATTTTGCAAAAAAAAAATAAATTGATTTTTTTTAATTCCAATTGATTGAAATACGTTTCTTTTCACTCAAATAATGCTTTAAATACAAAAAAGACCAAAAAAAAATTCTTAAAATTTTGAAAATTTTCCCCTACTCCCTCCTTAGATTTTTTTGAGTAATTTTGCAAAAAAAAATAAATTGATTTTTTTTATTGCCAATTGATTGAAATACGTTTCTTTTCACTCAAATAATGCTTTAAATACAAAAAAGACCAAAAAAAAAAAATTCCAAAAATTTTGAAAATTTTCCCCCCTTCCCCCCTTAGCTTTTTTTGAGTAATTTTGCAAAAAAAAATAAATTGATTTTTGTTAATTCCAATTGATTGAAATACGTTTCTTTTCACTCAAATAATGCTTTAAATACAAAAAAGACCAAAAAAAAAATTCCAAAAATTTTGAAAATTTTCCCCCCCTCCCCCCTTAGCTTTTTTTGTGTAATTTTTGAAAAAAAAATAAATTTATTTTTTTTTAATTCCAATTGATTGAAATACGTTTCTTTTCACTCAAATAATGCTTTAAATACAAAAAAGACCAAAAAAAAATTCTAAAAATTTTGAAAATTTTCCCCCCCTCCCCCCTTAGCTTTTTTTGAGTAATTTTGCAAAAAAAAATAAGTTGATTTTTTTTATTGCCAATTGATTGAAATACGTTTCTTTTCACTCAAATAATGCTTTAAATACAAAAAAGACCAAAAAAAAAATTCTAAAAATTTTGAAAATTTCCCCCCCCCTCCCCCCTTAGCTTTTTTTGAGTAATTTTGCAAAAAAAAATAAATTGATTTTTTTTATTGCCAATTGATTGAAATACGTTTCTTTTCACTCAAATAATGCTTTAAATACAAAAAAGACCAAAAAAAAAAAATTCCAAAAATTTTGAAAATTTTTCCCCCCTCCCCCCTTAGCTTTTTTTGAGTAATTTTGCAAAAAAAAATAAATTGATTTTTTTTATTGCCAATTGATTGAAATACGTTTCTTTTCACTCAAATAATGCTTTAAATACAAAAAAGACCAAAAAAAAAATTCCAAAAATTTTGAAAATTTTCCCCTACTCCCCCCTTAGCTTTTTTTGAGTAATTTTGCAAAAAAAAATAAATTGATTTTTTTTATTGCCAATTGATTGAAATACGTTTCTTTTCACTCAAATAATGCTTTAAATACAAAAAAGACCAAAAAAAAAATTCCAAAAATTTTGAAAATTTTCCCCCCCTCCCCCCTTAGCTTTTTTTGAGTAATTTTGCAAAAAAAAAATAAATTGATTTTTTTTATTGCCAATTGATTGAAATACGTTTCTTTTCACTCAAATAATGCTTTAAATACAAAAAAGACCAAAAAAAAAAAATTCCAAAAATTTTGAAAATTTTCCCCCCCTCCCCCCTTAGCTTTTTTTGAGTAATTTTGCAAAAAAAAATAAATTGATTTTTTTTAATTCCAATTGATTGAAATACGTTTCTTTTCACTCAAATAATGCTTTAAATACAAAAAAGACCAAAAAAAAATTCCAAAAATTTTGAAAATTTTCCCCCCCTCCCCCCTTAGCTTTTTTTGAGTAATTTTGCAAAAAAAAATAAATTGATTTTTTTTAATTCCAATTGATTGAAATACGTTTCTTTTCACTCAAATAATGCTTTAAATACAAAAAAGACCAAAAAAAAAAATTCTAAAAATTTTGAAAATTTTCCCCTCCTCCCCCCTTAGCTTTTTTTGAGTGATTTTGCAAAAAAAAAATAAATTGATTTTTTTAAATTCCAATTGATTGAAATACGTTTCTTTTCACTCAAATAATGCTTTAAATACAAAAAAGACCAAAAAAAAAATTCCAAAAATTTTGAAAATTTTCCCCCCCTCCCCCCTTAGCTTTTTTTGAGTAATTTTGCAAAAAAAAATAAATTGATTTTTTTTAATGCCAATTGATTGAAATACGTTTCTTTTCACTCAAATAATGCTTTAAATACAAAAAAGACCAACAAAAAAATTCCAAAAATTTTGAAAATTTTCCCCTACTCCCTCCTTAGATTTTTTTGAGTAATTTTGCAAAAAAAAATAAATTGATTTTTTTTATTGCCAATTGATTGAAATACGTTTCTTTTCACTCAAATAATGCTTTAAATACAAAAAAGACCAAAAAACAAAATTCCAAAAATTTTGAAAATTTTCCCCCCCTCCCCCCTTAGCTTTTTTTGAGTAATTTTGCAAAAAAAAATAAATTGATTTTTTTTAATTCCAATTGATTGAAATACGTTTCTTTTCACTCAAATAATGCTTTAAATACAAAAAAGACCAAAAAAAAAAAATTCCAAAAATTTTGAAAATTTTCCCCCCCTCCCCCCATAGCTTTTTTTGAGTAATTTTGCAAAAAAAAATAAATGATTTTTTTTATTGCCAATTGATTGAAATACGTTTCTTTTCACTCAAATAATGCTTTAAATACAAAAAAGACCAAAAAAAAAATTCCAAAAATTTTGAAAATTTTCCCCCCCTCCCCCCTTAGCTTTTTTTGAGTAATTTTGCAAAAAAAAATAAATTGATTTTTTTTAATTCCAATTGATTGCAATACGTTTCTTTTCACTCAAATAATGCTTTAAATACAAAAAAGACCAAAAAAAAAAATTCCAAAAATTTTGAAAATTTTCCCCCCCTCCCCCCTTAGCTTTTTTTGAGTAATTTTGCAAAAACAATAAATTGATTTTTTTTATTGCCAATTGATTGAAATACGTTTCTTTTCACTCAAATAATGCTTTAAATACAAAAAAGACCAAAAAAAAAATTCTTAAAATTTTGAAAATTTTCCCCCCCTCCCCCCTTAGCTTTTTTTGAGTAATTTTGCAAAAAAAAATAAATTGATTTTTTTTATTGCCAATTGATTGAAATACGTTTCTTTTCACTCAAATAATGCTTTAAATACAAAAAAGACCAAAAAAAAAATCCAAAAATTTTGAAAATTTTCCCCCCCTCCCCCCTTAGCTTTTTTTGAGTAATTTTGCAAAAAAAAAATAAATTGATTTTTTTTAATTCCAATTGATTGAAATACGTTTCTTTTCACTCAAATAATGCTTTAAATACAAAAAAGACCAAAAAAAAATTCTAAAAATTTTGAAAATTTTCCCCTACTCCCCCCTTAGCTTTTTTTGAGTAATTTTGCAAAAAAAAATAAATAAATATTTTTTAATTCCAATTGATTGAAATACGTTTCTTTTCACTCAAATAATGCTTTAAATACAAAAAAGACCAAAAAAAAAATTCCAAAAATTTTGAAAATTTTCCCCCCCTCCCCCTTAGCTATTTTTGAGTAATTTTGCAAAAAAAAATAAATTGATTTTTTTTAATTCCAATTGATTGAAATACGTTTCTTTTCACTCAAATAATGCTTTAAATACAAAAAAGACCAAAAAAAAATTCTAAAAATTTTGAAAATTTTCCCCCCCTCCCCCCTTAGCTTTTTTTGAGTAATTTTGCAAAAAAAAATAAATTGATTTTTTTTATTGCCAATTGATTGAAATACGTTTCTTTTCACTCAAATAATGCTTTAAATACAAAAAAGACCAAAAAAAAAATTCCAAAAATTTTGAAAATTTTCCCCCCCTCCCCCCTTAGCTTTTTTTGAGTAACTTTGCAAAAAAAAATAAATAAATATTTTTTAATTCCAATTGATTGAAATACGTTTCTTTTCACTCAAATAATGCTTTAAATACAAAAAAGACCAAAAAAAAAAATTCCAAAAATTTTGAAAATTTTCCCCCCCTCCCCCCTTAGCTTTTTTTGAGTAATTTTGCAAAAAAAAATAAATTGATTTTTTTTATTGCCAATTGATTGAAATACGTTTCTTTTCACTCAAATAATGCTTTAAATACAAAAAAGACCAAAAAAAAAAATTCCAAAAATTTTGAAAATTTTGCCCCCCACCCCCCTTTGCTTTTTTTGAGTAATTTTGCAAAAAAAAAATAAATTTATTTTTTTTATTGCCAATTGATTGAAATACGTTTCTTTTCACTCAAATAATGCTTTAAATACAAAAAAGACCAAAAAAAAAAATTCCAAAAATTTTGAAAATTTTCCCCCCCTCCCCCCTTAGCTTTTTTTGAGTAATTTTGCAAAAAAAAATAAATTGATTTTTTTTAATTCCAATTGATTGAAATACGTTTCTTTTCACTCAAATAATGCTTTAAATACAAAAAAGACCAAAAAAAAATTCCAAAAATTTTGAAAATTTTCCCCCCCTCCCCCCTTAGCTTTTTTTGTGTGATTTTGCAAAAAAAAATAAATTGTTTTTTTTTAATTCCAATTGATTGAAATACGTTTCTTTTCACTCAAATAATGCTTTAAATACAAAAAAGACCAAAAAAAAAAATTCCAAAAATTTTGAAAATTTTCCCCTCCTCCCCCCTTAGCTTTTTTTGAGTGATTTTGCAAAAAAAAAATAAATTGATTTTTTTAAATTCCAATTGATTGAAATACGTTCCTTTTCACTCAAATAATGCTTTAAATACAAAAAAGACCAAAAAAAAAATTCCAAAAATTTTGAAAATTTCCCCCCCCTCCCCCCTTAGCTTTTTTTGAGTAATTTTGCAAAAAAAAATAAATTGATTTTTTTTTATTGCCAATTGATTGAAATACGTTTCTTTTCACTCAAATAATGCTTTAAATACAAAAAAGACCAAAAAAAAAATTCCAAAAATTTTGAAAATTTTCCCCTACTCCCTCCTTAGATTTTTTTGAGTAATTTTGCAAAAAAAAATAAATTGATTTTTTTTATTGCCAATTGATTGAAATACGTTTCTTTTCACTCAAATAATGCTTTAAATACAAAAAAGACCAAAAAACAAAATTCCAAAAATTTTGAAAATTTTCCCCCCCTCCCCCCTTAGCTTTTTTTGAGTAATTTTGAAAAAAAAAATAAATTGATTTTTTTTAATTCCAATTGATTGAAATACGTTTCTTTTCACTCAAATAATGCTTTAAATACAAAAAAGACCAAAAAAAAAAAATTCCAAAAATTTTGAAAATTTTCCCCCCCTCCCCCCTTAGCTTTTTTGAGTAATTTTGCAAAAAAAAATAAATTGATTTTTTTTAATTCCAATTGATTGAAATACGTTTCTTTTCACTCAAATAATGCTTTAAATACAAAAAAGACCAAAAAAAAATTCTAAAAATTTTGAAAATTTTCCCCCCCTCCCCCCTTAGCTTTTTTTGAGTAATTTTGCAAAAAAAAATAAATTGATTTTTTTATTGCCAATTGATTGAAATACGTTTCTTTTCACTCAAATAATGCTTTAAATACAAAAAAGACCAAAAAAAAAAAATTCCAAAAATTTTGAAAATTTTCCCCCCCTCCCCCCTTAGCTTTTTTTGAGTAATTTTGCAAAAAAAAATAAATTGATTTTTTTTAATTCCAATTGATTGAAATACGTTTCTTTTCACTCAAATAATGCTTTAAATACAAAAAAGACCAAAAAAAAAATTCTTAAAATTTTGAAAATTTTCCCCTACTCCCTCCTTAGATTTTTTTGAGTAATTTTGCAAAAAAAATAAATTGATTTTTTTTATTGCCAATTGATTGAAATACGTTTCTTTTCACTCAAATAATGCTTTAAATACAAAAAAGACCAAAAAAAAAAATTCCAAAAATTTTGAAAATTTTCCCCCCCTCCCCCCTTAGCTTTTTTTGAGTAATTTTGCAAAAAAAAATAAATTGATTTTTTGTAATTCCAATTGATTGAAATACGTTTCTTTTCACTCAAATAATGCTTTAAATACAAAAAAGACCAAAAAAAAAAATTCCAAAAACTTTGAAAATTTTCCCCCCCTCCCCCCTTAGCTTTTTTTGAGTAATTTTGCAAAAAAAAATAAATTGACTTTTTTTAATTCCAATTGATTGAAATACGTTTCTTTTCACTCAAATAATGCTTTAAATACAAAAAAGACCAAAAAAAAATTCTAAAAATTTTGAAAATTTTCCCCCCCTCCCCCCTTAGCTTTTTTTGAGTAATTTTGCAAAAAAAATAAATTGATTTTTTTTATTGCCAATTGATTGAAATACGTTTCTTTTCACTCAAATAATGCTTTAAATACAAAAAAGACCAAAAAAAAAATTCTAAAAATTTTGAAAATTTTCCCCCCCTCCCCCCTTAGCTTTTTTTGAGTAATTTTGCAAAAAAAAATAAATTGATTTTTTTTATTGCCAATTGATTGAAATACGTTTCTTTTCACTCAAATAATGCTTTAAATACAAAAAAGACCAAAAAAAAAAAATCCAAAAATTTTGAAAATTTTCCCCCCCTCCCCCCTTAGCTTTTTTTGAGTAATTTTGCAAAAAAAATAAATTGATTTTTTTTATTGCCAATTTATTGAAATACGTTTCTTTTCACTCAAATAATGCTTTAAATACAAAAAAGACCAAAAAAAAAATTCCAAAAATTTTGAAAATTTTTCCCTACTCCCTCCTTAGATTTTTTTGAGTAATTTTGCAAAAAAAAATAAATTGATTTTTTTTATTGCCAATTGATTGAAATACGTTTCTTTTCACTCAAATAATGCTTTAAATACAAAAAAGACCAAAAAAAAAATTCTAAAAATTTTGAAAATTTTCCCCCCCTCCCCCCTTAGCTTTTTTTGAGTAATTTTGCAAAAAAAAATAAATTGATTTTTTTTATTGCCAATTGATTGAAATACGTTTCTTTTCACTCAAATAATGCTTTAAATACAAAAAAGACCAATAAAAAAATTCCAAAAATTTTGAAAATTTTCCCCCCCTCCCCCCTTAGCTTTTTTTGAGTAATTTTGCAAAAAAAAATAAATTGATTTTTTTTATTGCCAATTGATTGAAATACGTTTCTTTTCACTCAAATAATGCTTTAAATACAAAAAAGACCAAAAAAAAAATTCTAAAAATTTTGAAAATTTTCCCCCCCTCCCCCCTTAGCTTTTTTTGAGTAATTTTGCAAAAAAAAATAAATTGATTTTTTTTATTGCCAATTGATTGAAATACGTTTCTTTTCACTCAAATAATGCTTTAAATACAAAAAAGACCAAAAAAAAAAATTCCAAAAATTTTGAAAATTTTCCCCCCCTCCCCCCTTAGCTTTTTTTGAGTAATTTTGCAAAAAAAAATAAATTGATTTTTTTTAATTCCAATTGATTGAAATACGTTTCTTTTCACTCAAATAATGCTTTAAATACAAAAAAGACCAAAAAAAAAAATTCCAAAAATTTTGAAAATTTTCCCCCCCTCCCCCCTTAGCTTTTTTTGAGTAATTTAGCAAAAAAAAAATAAATTGATTTTTTTTAATTCCAATTGATTGAAATACGTTTCTTTTCACTCAAATAATGCTTTAAATACAAAAAAGACCAAACAAAAATTCTAAAAATTTTGAAAATTTTCCCCCCCTCCCCCCTTAGCTTTTTTTGAGTAATTTTGCAAAAAAAAAATAAATTGATTTTTTTTAATTCCAATTGATTGAAATACGTTTCTTTTCACGCAAATAATGCTTTAAATACAAAAAAGACCAAAAAAAATTCTAAAAATTTTGAAGATTTTCCCCCCCTCCCCCCTTAGCTTTTTTTGAGTAATTTTGCAAAAAAAAATAAATTGATTTTTTTTATTGCCAATTGATTGAAATACGTTTCTTTTCACTCAAATAATGCTTTAAATACAAAAAAGACCAAAAAACAAAAATTCCAAAAATTTTGAAAATTTTCCCCCCCCTCCCCCCTTAGCTTTTTTTGAGTTATTTTGCAAAATAAAAATAAATTGATTTTTTTTAATTCCAATTGATTGAAATACGTTTCTTTTCACTCAAATAATGCTTTAAATACAAAAAAGACCAAAAAAAAAATTCCAAAAATTTTGAAAATTTTCCCCCCCTCCCCCTTAGCTTTTTTTGAGTAATTTTGCAAAAAAAAAAAATTGATTTTTTTTATTGCCAATTGATTGAAATACGTTTCTTTTCACTCAAATAATGCTTTAAATACAAAAAAGACCAAAAAAAAAATCTTAAAATTTTGAAAATTTTCCCCTACTCCCTCCTTAGCTTTTTTTGAGTAATTTTGCAAAAAAAAATAAATTGATTTTTTTTATTGCCAATTGATTGAAATACGTTTCTTTTCACTCAAATAATGCTTTAAATACAAAAAAGACCAAAAAAAAAAATTCCAAAAATTTTGAAAATTTTCCCCCCCGCCCCCCCTATCTTTTTTTGAGTAATTTTGCAAAAAAAAAAAAAAATTGATTTTTTTTAATTCCAATTGATTGAAATACGTTTCTTTTCACTCAAATAATGCTTTAAATACAAAAAAGACCAAAAAAAAAATTCTTAAAATTTTGAAAATTTTCCCCTACTCCCTCCTTAGATTTTTTTGAGTAATTTTGCAAAAAAAAATAAATTGATTTTTTTTATTGCCAATTGATTGAAATACGTTTCTTTTCACTCAAATAATGCTTTAAATACAAAAAAGACCAAAAAAAAAATTCCAAAAATTTTGAAAATTTTCCCCCCCTCCCCCCTTAGCTTTTTTTGAGTAATTTTGCAAAAAAAAATAAATTGATTTTTTTATTGCCAATTGATTGAAATACGTTTCTTTTCACTCAAATAATGCTTTAAATACAAAAAAGACCAAAAAAAAAAATTCCAAAAATTTTGAAAATTTTCCCCCCCTCCCCCCTTAGCTTTTTTTGAGTAATTTTGCAAAAAAAATAAATTGATTTTTTTTAATTCCAATTGATTGAAATACGTTTCTTTTCACTCAAATAATGCTTTAAATACAAAAAAGACCAAAAAAAAAAATTCCAAAAATTTTGAAAATTTTCCCCCCCTCCCCCCTTAGCTTTTTTTGAGTAATTTTGCAAAAAAAAATAAATTGATTTTTTTTAATTCCAATTGATTGAAATACGTTTCTTTTCACTCAAATAATGCTTTAAATACAAAAAAGACCAAAAATAAATTCTAAAAATTTTGAAAATTGTCCCCTACTCCCCCCTTAGCTTTTTTTGAGTTATTTTGCAAAAAAAAAAATAAATTGATTTTTTTAAATTCCAATTGATTGAAATACGTTTCTTTTCACTCATATAATGCTTTAAATACAAAAAAGACCAAAAAAAAAAAAATTCCAAAAATTTTGAAAATTTTCCCCCCCTCCCCCCTTAGCTTTTTTTGAGTAATTTTGCAAAAAAAAATAAATTGATTTTTTTTATTGCCAATTGATTGAAATACGTTTCTTTTCACTCAAATAATGCTCGAAATACAAAAAAGACCAAAAAAAAATTCTTAAAATTTTGAAAATTTTCCCCTACTCCCTCCTTAGATTATTTTGAGTAATTTTGCAAAAAAAAATAAATTGATTTTTTTTATTGCCAATTGATTGAAATACGTTTCTTTTCACTCAAATAATGCTTTAAATACAAAAAAAGACCAAAAAAAAAATTCCAAAAATTTTGAAAATTTTCCCCTACTCCCCCCTTAGCTTTTTTTGAGTTATTTTGCAAAAAAAAAAATAAATTGATTTTTTTTAATTCCAATTGATTGAAATACGTTTCTTTTCACTCAAATAATGCTTTAAATACAAAAAAGACCAAAAAAAAAAATTCCAAAAATTTTGAAAATTTTCCCCCCCCTCCCCCCTTAGTTTTTTTTGAGTAATTTTGCAAAAAAAAATAAATTGATTTTTTTTATTGCCAATTGATTGAAATACGTTTCTTTTCACTCAAATAATGCTTTAAATACAAAAAAGACCAAAAAAAAAATTCTTAAAATTTTGAAAATTTTCCCCTACTCCCTCCTTAGATTTTTTTGAGTAATTTTGCAAAAAAAAATAAATTGATTTTTTTTATTGCCAATTGATTGAAATACGTTTCTTTTCACTCAAATAATGCTTTAAATACAAAAAAGACCAAAAAAAAAATTCTAAAAATTTTGAAAATTTTCCCCCCCTCCCCCCTTAGCTTTTTTTGAGTAATTTTGCAAAAAAAAATAAATTGATTTTTTTTATTGCCAATTGATTGAAATACGTTTCTTTTCACTCAAATAATGCTTTAAATACAAAAAAGACCAAAAAAAAAAATCTTAAAATTTTGAAAATTTTCCCCTACTCCCCCCTTAGCTTTTTTTGAGTAATTTTGCAAAAAAAAATAAATTGATTTTTTTTAATTCCAATTGATTGAAATACGTTTCTTTTCACTCAAATAATGCTTTAAATACAAAAAAGACCAAAAAAAAATTCTTAAAATTTTGAAAATTTTCCCCTACTCCCTCCTTAGATTTTTTTGAGTAATTTTGCAAAAAAAAATAAATTGATTTTTTTTATTGCCAATTGATTGAAATACGTTTCTTTTCACTCAAATAATGCTTTAAATACAAAAAAGACCAAAAAAAAAATTCTAAAAATTTTGAAAATTTTCCCCCCCTCCCCCCTTAGCTTTTTTTGAGTAATTTTGCAAAAAAAAATAAATTGATTTTTTTTATTGCCAATTGATTGAAATACGTTTCTTTTCACTCAAATAATGCTTTAAATACAAAAAAGACCAAAAAAAAAAATTCCAAAAATTTTGAAAATTTTCCCCCCTCCCCCCTTAGCTTTTTTTGAGTAATTTTGCAAAAAAAAATAAATTGATTTTTTTTAATTCCAATTGATTGAAATACGTTTCTTTTCACTCAAATAATGCTTTAAATACAGAAAAGACCAAAAAAAAATTCTTAAAATTTTGAAAATTTTCCCCTACTCCCCCCTTAGCTTTTTTTGAGTTATTTTGCAAAAAAAAAAAATAAATTGATTTTTTTTAATTCCAATTGATTGAAATACGTTTCTTTTCACTCAAATAATGCTTTAAATACAAAAAAGACCAAAAAAAAAAAATTCCAAAAATTTTGAAAATTTTCCCCCCCTCCCCCCTTAGCTTTTTTTGAGTAATTTTGCAAAAAAATCAATTGATTTTTTTTATTGCCAATTGATTGAAATACGTTTCTTTTCACTCAAATAATGCTTTAAATACAAAAAAGACCAAAAAAAAATTCTTAAAATTTTGAAAATTTTCCCCTACTCCCTCCTTAGATTTTTTTGAGTAATTTTGCAAAAAAAAAATAAATTGATTTTTTTTATTGCCAATTGATTGAAATACGTTTCTTTTCACTCAAATAATGCTTTAAATACAAAAAAGACCAAAAAAAAAAATTCTAAAAATTTTGAAAATTTTCCCCCCCTCCCCCCTTAGCTTTTTTTGAGTAATTTTGCAAAAAAATAAATTGATTTTTTTTATTGCCAATTGATTGAAATACGTTTCTTTTCACTCAAATAATGCTTTAAATACAAAAAAGACCAAAAAAAAAATCCAAAAATTTTGAAAATTTCCCCCCCCTCCCCCCTTAGCTTTTTTTGAGTAATTTTGCAAAAAAAAATAAATTGATTTTTTTTAATTCCAATTGATTGAAATACGTTTCTTTTCACTCAAATAATGCTTTAAATACAAAAAAGACCACAAAAAAAATTCCAAAAATTTTGAAAATTTTCCCCCCTCCCCCCTTAGCTTTTTTTGAGTAATTTTGCAAAAAAATAAATTGATTTTTTTTATTGCCAATTGATTGAAATACGTTTCTTTTCACTCAAATAATGCTTTAAATACAAAAAAGACCAAAAAAAAATTCTTAAAATTTTGAAAATTTTCCCCTACTCCCTCCTTAGATTTTTTTGAGTAATTTTGCAAAAAAAAATAAATTGATTTTTTTTATTGCCAATTGATTGAAATACGTTTCTTTTCACTCAAATAATGCTTTAAATACAAAAAAGACCAAAAAAAAAATTCCAAAAATTTTGAAAATTTTCCCCTACTCCCTCCTTAGATTTTTTTGAGTAATTTTGCAAAAAAAAATAAATTGATTTTTTTATTGCCAATTGATTGAAATACGTTTCTTTTCACTCAAATAATGCTTTAAATACAAAAAAGACCAAAAAAAAAAATCCAAAAATTTTGAAAATTTTCCCCCCCTCCCCCCTTAGCTTTTTTTGAGTAATTTTGCAAAAAAAAATAAATTGATTTTTTTTAATTCCAATTGATTGAAATACGTTTCTTTTCACTCAAATAATGCTTTAAATACAAAAAAGACCACAAAAAAAATTCCAAAAATTTTGAAAATTTTCCCCCCTCCCCCCTTAGCTTTTTTTGAGTAATTTTGCAAAAAAAAATAAATTGATTTTTTTTATTGCCAATTGATTGAAATACGTTTCTTTTCACTCAAATAATGCTTTAAATACAAAAAAGACCAAAAAAAAAAATCCAAAAATTTTGAAAATTTTCCCCCCCTCCCCCCTTAGCTTTTTTTGAGTAATTTTGCAAAAAAAAATAAATTGATTTTTTTTAATTCCAATTGATTGAAATACGTTTCTTTTCACTCAAATAATGCTTTAAATACAAAAAAGACCAAAAAAAAAAATTCCAAAAATTTTGAAAATTTTCCCCCCCTCCCCCCTTAGCTTTTTTTGAGTAATTTTGCAAAAAAAAAATAAATTGATTTTTTTTATTGCCAATTGATTGAAATACGTTTCTTTTCACTCAAATAATGCTTTAAATACAAAAAAGACCAAAAAAAAAATTCCAAAAATTTTGAAAATTTTCCCCCCCTCCCCCCTTAGCTTTTTTTGAGTAATTTTGCAAAAAAAAAATTGATTTTTTTTATTGCCAATTGATTGAAATACGTTTCTTTTCACTCAAATAATGCTTTAAATACAAAAAAGACCAAAAAAAAATTCTAAAAATTTTGAAAATTTTCCCCCCCTCCCCCCTTAGCTTTTTTTGAGTAATTTTGCAAAAAAAAATAAATTGATTTTTTTTAATTCCAATTGATTGAAATACGTTTCTTTTCACTCAAATAATGCTTTAAATACAAAAAAGACCAAAAAAAAAAATTCCAAAAATTTTGAAAATTTTCCCCCCCTCCCCCCTTAGCTTTTTTTGAGTAATTTTGCAAAAAAAAATAAATTGATTTTTTTTATTGCCAATTGATTGAAATACGTTTCTTTTCACTCAAATAATGCTTTAAATACAAAAAAGACCAAAAAAAAATTCTAAAAATTTTGAAAATTTCCCCCCCCTCCCCCCTTAGCTTTTTTTGAGTAATTTTGCAAAAAAAAAATAAATTGATTTTTTTTAATTCCAATTGATTGAAATACGTTTCTTTTCACTCAAATAATGCTTTAAATACAAAAAAGACCAAAAAAAAATTCTAAAAATTTTGAAAATTTTCCCCCCCTCCCCCCTTAGCTTTTTTTGAGTAATTTTGCAAAAAAAAATAAATTGATTTTTTTTATTGCCAATTGATTGAAATACGTTTCTTTTCACTCAAATAATGCTTTAAATACAAAAAAGACCAAAAAAAAAAAAAATTCCAAAAATTTTGAAAATTTTCCCCCCCTCCCCCCTTAGCTTTTTTTGAGTAATTTTGCAAAAAAAAATAAATTGATTTTTTTTAATTCCAATTGATTGAAATACGTTTCTTTTCACTCAAATAATGCTTTAAATACAAAAAAGACCAAAAAAAAAATTCTAAAAATTTTGAAAATTTTCCCCCCCTCCCCCCTTAGCTTTTTTTGAGTAATTTTGCAAAAAAAAAATAAATTGATTTTTTTTATTGCCAATTGATTGAAATACGTTTCTTTTCACTCAAATAATGCTTTAAATACAAAAAAGACCAAAAAAAAAAATTCCAAAAATTTTGAAAATTTTCCCCCCCTCCCCCCTTATCTTTTTTTGAGTAATTTTGCAAAAAAAAATAAATTGATTTTTTTTATTGCCAATTGATTGAAATACGTTTCTTTTCACTCAAATAATGCTTTAAATACAAAAAAGACCAAAAAAAAAATTCTTAAAATTTTGAAAATTTTCCCCTACTCCCCCCTTAGCTTTTTTTGAGTTATTTTGCAAAAAAAAAAAATAAATTGATTTTTTTTAATTCCAATTGATTGAAATACGTTTCTTTTCACTCAAATAATGCTTTAAATACAAAAAAGACCAAAAAAAAAAATTCCAAAAATTTTGAAAATTTTCCCCCCCTCCCCCCTTAGCTTTTTTTGAGTAATTTTGCAAAAAAAAATAAATTGATTTTTTTTATTGCCAATTGATTGAAATACGTTTCTTTTCACTCAAATAATGCTTTAAATACAAAAAAGACCAAAAAAAAAAATTTTTAAAATTTTGAAAATTTTCCCCTACTCCCTCCTTAGATTTTTTGGAGTAATTTTGCAAAAAAAAAAATAAATTGATTTTTTTTATTGCCATTTGATTGAAATACGTTTCTTTTCACTCAAATAATGCTTTAAATACAAAAAAGACCAAAAAAAAAATTCTAAAAATTTTGAAAATTTTCCCCCCCTCTTCCCTTAGCTTTTTTTGAGTAATTTTGCAAAAAAAAAATAAATTGATTTTTTTTAATGCCAATTGATTGAAATACGTTTCTTTTCACTCAAATAATGCTTTAAATACAAAAAAGACCAAAAAAAAAAATCCAAAAATTTTGAAAATTTTCCCCCCCTCCCCCCTTAGCTTTTTTTGAGTAATTTTGCAAAAAAAAATAAATTGATTTTTTTAATTCCAATTGATTGAAATACGTTTCTTTTCACTCAAATAATGCTTTAAATACAAAAAAGACCAAAAAAAAAATTCTAAAAATTTTGAAAATTTTCCCCCCCTCCCCCCTTAGCTTTTTTTGAGTAATTTTGCAAAAAAAAATAAATTGATTTTTTTTATTGCCAATTGATTGAAATACGTTTCTTTTCACTCAAATAATGCTTTAAATACAAAAAAGACCAAAAAAAAAAAATTCCAAAAATTTTGAAAATTTTCCCCTACTCCCCCCTTAGCTTTTTTTGAGTAATTTTGCAAAAAAAATAAATTGATTTTTTTTATTGCCAATTGATTGAAATACGTTTCTTTTCACTCAAATAATGCTTTAAATACAAAAAAGACCAAAAAAAAAATTCTAAAAATTTTGAAAATTTTCCCCCCCTCCCCCCTTAGCTTTTTTTGAGTAATTTTGCAAAAAAAAATAAATTGATTTTTTTTATTGCCAATTGATTGAAATAAGTTTCTTTTCACTCAAATAATGCTTTAAATACAAAAAAGACCAAAAAAAAAAAAATTCCAAAAATTTTGAAAATTTTCCCCCCCTCCCCCCTTAGCTTTTTTTGAGTAATTTTGCAAAAAAAAATAAATTGATTTTTTTTAATTCCAATTGATTGAAATACGTTTCTTTTCACTCAAATAATGCTTTAAATACAAAAAAGACCAAAAAAAA
Source organism: Anopheles funestus (assembly GCF_943734845.2). Classification (NCBI taxonomy): domain Eukaryota; kingdom Metazoa; phylum Arthropoda; class Insecta; order Diptera; family Culicidae; genus Anopheles; species Anopheles funestus. The sequence continues at coordinate 35,832 of NW_026045281.1, read as the reverse complement.
AAATTCCAAAAATTTTGAAAATTTTCCCCCCCTAGCCCCTTAGCTTTTTTTGAGTAATTTTGCAAAAAAAAATAAATTGATTTTTTTTAATTCCAATTGATTGAAATACGTTTCTTTTCACTCAAATAATGCTTTAAATACAAAAAAGACCAAAAAAAAAAAATTCCAAAAATTTTGAAAATTTTCCCCCCCTCCCCCCTTAGCTTTTTTTGTGTAATTTTGCAAAAAAAAAATAAATTGATTTTTTTTATTGCCAATTGATTGAAATACGTTTCTTTTCACTCAAATAATGCTTTAAATACAAAAAAGACCAAAAAAAAAAATTCTTAAAATTTTGAAAATTTTCCCCTACTCCCTCCTTAGATTTTTTTGAGTAATTTTGCAAAAAAAAATAAATTGATTTTTTTTATTGCCAATTGATTGAAATACGTTTCTTTTCACTCAAATAATGCTTTAAATACAAAAAAGACCAAAAAAAAAATTCCAAAAATTTTGAAAATTTTCCCCTACTCCCTCCTTAGATTTTTTTGAGTAATTTTGCAAAAAAAAATAAATTGATTTTTTTTATTGCCAATTGATTGAAATACGTTTCTTTTCACTCAAATAATGCTTTAAATACAAAAAAGACCAAAAAAAAAAAAAATTCCAAAAATTTTGAAAATTTTCCCCCCCTCCCCCCTTAGCTTTTTTTGAGTAATTTTGCAAAAAAAAATAAATTGATTTTTTTTAATTCCAATTGATTGAAATACGTTTCTTTTCACTCAAATAATGCTTTAAATACAAAAAAGACCAAAAAAAAAAATCCAAAAATTTTGAAAATTTTCCCCCCCTCCCCCCTTAGCTTTTTTTGAGTAATTTTGCAAAAAAAAATAAATTGATTTTTTTTAATTCCAATTGATTGAAATACGTTTCTTTTCACTCAAATAATGCTTTAAATACAAAAAAGACCAAAAAAAAAAATTCTTAAAATTTTGAAAATTTTCCCCTACTCCCCCCTTAGCTTTTTTTGAGTTATTTTGCAAAAAAAAAAATAAATTGATTTTTTTTAATTCCAATTGATTGAAATACGTTTCTTTTCACTCAAATAATGCTTTAAATACAAAAAAGACCAAAAAAAAAAATTCCAAAAATTTTGAAAATTTTCCCCCCCTCCCCCCTTAGCTTTTTTTGAGTAATTTTGCAAAAAAAAATAAATTGAATTTTTTTATTGCCAATTGATTGAAATACGTTTCTTTTCACTCAAATAATGCTTTAAATACAAAAAAGACCAAAAAAAAAAATTCCAAAAATTTTGAAAATTTTCCCCCCCTCCCCCCTTAGCTTTTTTTGAGTAATTTTGCAAAAAAAAATAAATTGATTTTTTTTAATTCCAATTGATTGAAATACGTTTCTTTTCACTCAAATAATGCTTTAAATACAAAAAAGACCAAAAAAAAAAAAATTCCAAAAATTTTGAAAATTTTCCCCCCCTCCCCCCTTAGCTTTTTTTGAGTAATTTTGCAAAAAAAAATAAATTGATTTTTTTTAATTCCAATTGATTGAAATACGTTTCTTTTCACTCAAATAATGCTTTAAATACAAAAAAGACCAAAAAAAAATTCTAAAAATTTGGAAAATTTTCCCCCCCTCCCCCCTTAGCTTTTTTTGAGTAATTTTGCAAAAAAAAATAAATAAATATTTTTTAATTCCAATTGATTGAAATACGTTTCTTTTCACTCAAATAATGCTTTAAATACAAAAAAGACCAAAAAAAAAAATCTAAAAATTTTGAAAATTTTCCCCCCCTCCCCCCTTAGCTTTTTTTGAGTTATTTTGCAAAAAAAAAATAAATTGATTTTTTTTATTGCCAATTGATTGAAATACGTTTCTTTTCACTCAAATAATGCTTTAAATACAAAAAAACACCAAAAAAAAAAAAAATTCCAAAAATTTTGAAAATTTTCCCCCCCTCCCCCCTTAGCTTTTTTTGAGTAATTTTGCAAAAAAAAATAAATTGATTTTTTTATTGCCAATTGATTGAAATACGTTTCTTTTCACTCAAATAATGCTTTAAATACAAAAAAGACCAAAAAAAAAATTCCAAAAATTTTGAAAATTTTCCCCCCCTCCCCCCTTAGCTTTTTTTGAGTAATTTTGCAAAAAAAAATAAATTGATTTTTTTAAATTCCAATTGATTGAAATACGTTTCTTTTCACTCAAATAATGCTTTAAATACAAAAAAGACCAAAAAAAAAATTCTAAAAATTTTTAAAATTTTCCCCCCCTCCCCCCTTAGCTTTTTTTGAGTAATTTTGCAAAAAAAAATAAATTGATTTTTTTTAATTCCAATTGATTGAAATACGTTTCTTTTCACTCAAATAATGCTTTAAATACAAAAAAGACCAAAAAAAAATTCTAAAAATTTTGAAAATTTTCCCCCCCTCCCCCCTTAGCTTTTTTGAGTAATTTTCCAAAAAAAAATAAATTGATTTTTTTTAATTCCAATTGATTGAAATACGTTTCTTTTCACTCAAATAATGCTTTAAATACAAAAAAGACCAAAAAAAAATTCTAAAAATTTTGAAAATTTTCCCCTACTCCCTCCTTAGATTTTTTTGAGTAATTTTGCAAAAAAAAATAAATTGATTTTTTTTATTGCCAATTGATTGAAATACGTTTCTTTTCACTCAAATAATGCTTTAAATACAAAAAAGACCAAAAAAAAAATTCCAAAAATTTTGAAAATTTTCCCCCCTTCCCCCCTTAGCTTTTTTTGAGTAATTTTGCAAAAAAAAATAAATTGATTTTTTTTATTGCCAATTGATTGAAAAACGTTTCTTTTCACTCAAATAATGCTTTAAATACAAAAAAGACCAAAAAAAAAAATTCCAAAAATTTTGAAAATTTCCCCCCCCTCCCCCCTTGGCTTTTTTTGAGTAATTTTGCAAAAAAAAATAAATTGATTTTTTTTAATTCCAATTGATTGAAATACGTTTCTTTTCACTCAAATAATGCTTTAAATACAAAAAAGACCAAAAAAAAAAATTCCAAAAATTTTGAAAATTTTCCCCCCCTCCCCCCTTAGCTTTTTTTGAGTAATTTTGCAAAAAAAAATAAATTGATTTTTTTTAATTCCAATTGATTGAAATACGTTTCTTTTCACTCAAATAATGCTTTAAATACAAAAAAGACCAAAAAAAAATTCTAAAAATTTTGAAAATTTTCCCCCCTCCCCCATTAGCTTTTTTTGAGTAATTTTGCAAAAAAAAATAAATTGATTTTTTTTAATTCCAATTGATTGAAATACGTTTCTTTTCACTCAAATAATGCTTTAAATACAAAAAAGACCAAAAAAAAATTCTAAAAATTTTGAAAATTTTCCCCCCTCCCCCCATAGCTTTTTTTGAGTAATTTTGCAAAAAAAAATAAATTGATTTTTTTATTGCCAATTGATTGAAATACGTTTCTTTTCACTCAAATAATGCTTTAAATACAAAAAAGACCAAAAAAAAAAATTCCAAAAATTTTGAAAATTTTCCCCCCCTCCCCCCTTAGCTTTTTTTGAGTAATTTTGCAAAAAAAAAATAAATTGATTTTTTTTAATTCCAATTGATTGAAATACGTTTCTTTTCACTCAAATAATGCTTTAAATACAAAAAAGACCAAAAAAAATTCTAAAAATTTTGAAAATTTTCCCCCCCCTCCCCCCTTAGATTTTTTTGAGTAATTTTGCAAAAAAAAAAATAAATAAATATTTTTTAATTCCAATTGATTGAAATACGTTTCTTTTCACTCAAATAATGCTTTAAATACAAAAAAGACCAAAAAAAAATTCTAAAAATTTTGAAAATTTTCCCCTACTCCCTCCTTAGATTTTTTTGAGTAATTTTGCAAAAAAAAATAAATTGATTTTTTTTATTGCCAATTGATTGAAATACGTTTCTTTTAACTCAAATAATGCTTTAAATACAAAAAAGACCAAAAAAAAAAAATTCCAAAAATTTTGAAAATTTTCCCCTACTCCCTCCTTAGATTTTTTTGAGTAATTTTGCAAAAAAAAAATAAATTGATTTTTTTTATTGCCAATTGATTGAAATACGTTTCTTTTCACTCAAATAATGCTTTAAATACAAAAAAGACCAAAAAAAAAAATTCCAAAAATTTTGAAAATTTTCCCCCCCTCCCCCCTTAGCTTTTTTTGAGTAATTTTGCAAAAAAAAATAAATTGATTTTTTTTAATTCCAATTGATTGAAATACGTTTCTTTTCACTCAAATAATGCTTTAAATACAAAAAAGACCAAAAAAAAATTCTTAAAATTTTGAAAATTTTCCCCTACTCCCTCCTTAGATTTTTTTGAGTAATTTTGCAAAAAAAAATAAATTGATTTTTTTTATTGCCAATTGATTGAAATACGTTTCTTTTCACTCAAATAATGCTTTAAATACAAAAAAGACCAAAAAAAAATTCCAAAAATTTTGAAAATTTTCCCCCCCTCCCCCCTTAGCTTTTTTTGAGTAATTTTGCAAAAAAAAATAAATTGATTTTTTTATTGCCAATTGATTGAAATACGTTTCTTTTCACTCAAATAATGCTTTAAATACAAAAAAGACCAAAAAAAAAATTCCAAAAATTTTGAAAATTTTCCCCCCCCTCCCCCCTTAGCTTTTTTTGAGTAATTTTGCAAAAAAAAAATAAATTGATTTTTTTTAATTCCAATTGATTGAAATACGTTTCTTTTCACTCAAATAATGCTTTAAATACAAAAAAGACCAAAAAAAAATTCTAAACATTGTGAAAATTTTCCCCCCCTCCCCCCTTAGCTTTTTTTGAGTAATTTTGCAAAAAAAAATAAATTGATTTTTTTTAATTCCAATTGATTGAAATACGTTTCTTTTCACTCAAATAATGCTTTAAATACAAAAAAGACAAAAAAAAAAATTCTAAAAATTTTGAAAATTTTCCCCCCCTCCCCCCTTAGCTTTTTTTGAGTAATTTTGCAAAAAAAAAATAAATTGATTTTTTTTATTGCCAATTGATTGAAATACGTTTCTTTTCACTCAAATAATGCTTTAAATACAAAAAAGACCAAAAAAAAAAATTCCAAAAATTTTGAAAATTTTCCCCCCCTCCCCCCTTAGCTTTTTTTTGAGTAATTTTGCAAAAAAAATAAATTGATTTTTTTTAATTCCAATTGATTGAAATACGTTTCTTTTCACTCAAATAATGCTTCAAATACAAAAAAGACCAAAAAAAAAAATTCCAAAAATTTTGAAAATTTTCCCCCCCTCCCCCCTTAGCTTTTTTTGAGTAATTTTGCAAAAAAAAATAAATCGATTTTTTTTAATTCCAATTGATTGAAATACGTTTCTTTTCACTCAAATAATGCTTTAAATACAAAAAAGACCAAAAAAAAAAATTCCAAAAATTTTGAAAATTTTCCCCCCCTCCCCCCTTAGCTTTTTTTGAGTAATTTTGCAAAAAAAAATAAATTGATTTTTTTTAATTCCAATTGATTGAAATACGTTTCTTTTCACTCAAATAATGCTTTAAATACAAAAAAGACCAAAAAAAAATTTCTAAAAATTTTGAAAATTTTCCCCCCCTCCCCCCTTAGCTTTTTTTGAGTAATTTTGCAAAAAAAAATAAATTGATTTTTTTTATTGCCAATTGATTGAAATACGTTTCTTTTCACTCAAATAATGCTTTAAATACAAAAAAGACCAAAAAAAAATTCTAAAAATTTTGAAAATTTTCCCCCCCTCCCCCCTTAGCTTTTTTTGAGTAATTTTGCAAAAAAAAATAAATTGATTTTTTTTATTGCCAATTGATTGAAATACGTTTCTTTTCACTCAAATAATGCTTTAAATACAAAAAAGACCAAAAAAAAAATTCCAAAAATTTTGAAAATTTTCCCCCCCTCCCCCCTTAGCTTTTTTTGAGTAATTTTGCAAAAAAAAATAAATTGATTTTTTTTATTGCCAATTGATTGAAATACGTTTCTTTTCACTCAAATAATGCTTTAAATACAAAAAAGACCAAAAAAAAAAATTCCAAAAATTTTGAAAATTTTGCCCCCCGCCCCCCTTAGCTTTTTTTGAGTAATTTTGCAAAAAAAATAAATTGATTTTTTTTAATTCCAATTGATTGAAATACGTTTCTTTTCACTCAAATAATGCTTTAAATACAAAAAAGACCAAAAAAAAAATTCTTAAAATTTTGAAAATTTTCCCCCCCTCCCCCCTTAGCTTTTTTTGAGTAATTTTGCAAAAAAAATAAATTGATTTTTTTTAATTCCAATTGATTGAAATACGTTTCTTTTCACTCAAATAATGCTTTAAATACAAAAAAGACCAAAAAAAAATTCCAAAAATTTTGAAAATTTCCCCCCCCTCCCCCCTTAGCTTTTTTTGAGTAATTTTGCAAAAAAAAATAAATTGATTTTTTTTAATGCCAATTGATTGAAATACGTTTCTTTTCACTCAAATAATGCTTTAAATACAAAAAAGACCAAAAAAAAATTCCAAAAATTTTGAAAATTTTCCCCTACTCCCCCCTTAGCTTTTTTTGAGTAATTTTGCAAAAAAAAATAAATAAATATTTTTTAATTCCAATTGATTGAAATACGTTTCTTTTCACTCAAATAATGCTTTAAATACAAAAAAGACCAAAAAAAAAAAATTCCAAAAATTTTGAAAATTTTCCCCCCCTCCCCCCTTAGCTTTTTTTGAGTAATTTTGCAAAAAAAAATAAATTGATTTTTTTTATTGCCAATTGATTGAAATACGTTTCTTTTCACTCAAATAATGCTTTAAATACAAAAAAGACCAAAAAAAAAATTCCAAAAATTTTGAAAATTTTCCCCCCCTCCCCCCTTAGCTTTTTTTGAGTAATTTTGCAAAAAAAAATAAATTGATTTTTTTTATTGCCAATTGATTGAAATACGTTTCTTTTCACTCAAATAATGCTTTAAATACAAAAAAGACCAAAAAAAAAATTCCAAAAATTTTGAAAATTTTTCCCCACCCTCCCCCCTTAGCTTTTTTTGAGTAATTTTGCAAAAAAAAAAATTGATTTTTTTTAATTCCAATTGATTGAAATACGTTTCTTTTCACTCAAATAATGCTTTAAATACAAAAAAGACCAAAAAAAAAATTCTAAAAATTTTGAAAATTTTCCCCCCCCACCCCCCTTAGCTTTTTTGAGTAATTTTGCAAAAAAAAAATAAATTGATTTTTTTTATTGCCAATTGATTGAAATACGTTTCTTTTTACTCAAATAATGCTTTAAATACAAAAAAGACCAAAAAAAAAATTCCAAATATTTTGAAAATTTCCCCCCCCTCCTCCCTTAGCTTTTTTTGAGTAATTTTGCAAAAAAAAATAAATTGATTTTTTTTAATTCCAATTGATTGAAATACGTTTCTTTTCACTCAAATAATGCTTTAAATACAAAAAAGACCAAAAAAAAAATTCCAAAAATTTTGAAAATTTTCCCCCCCCTCCCCCCTTAGCTTTTTTTGAGTAATTTTGCAAAAAAAAATAAAGTGATTTTTTTTAATTCCAATTATTGAAATACGTTTCTTTTCACTCAAATAATGCTTTAAATACAAAAAAGACCAAAAAAAAATTCCAAAAATTTTGAAAATTTTCCCCCCCTCCCCCCTTAGCTTTTTTTGAGTAATTTTGCAAAAAAAAAATAAATTGATTTTTTTTATTGCCAATTGATTGAAATACGTTTCTTTTCACTCAAATAATGCTTTAAATACAAAAAAGACCAAAAAAAAAATTCTTAAAATTTTGAAAATTTTCCCCCCCCTCCCCCCTTAGCTTTTTTTGAGTAATTTTGCAAAAAAAAATAAATTGATTTTTTTTTAATTCCAATTGATTGAAATACGTTTCTTTTCACTCAAATAATGCTTTAAATACAAAAAAGACCAAAAAAAATTCCAAAAATTTTGAAAATTTTCCCCCCCTCCCCCCTTAGCTTTTTTTGAGTAATTTTGCAAAAAAAAATAAATTGATTTTTTTTAATTCCAATTGATTGAAATACGTTTCTTTTCACTCAAATAATGCTTTAAATACAAAAAAGACCAAAAAAAAAAATTCCAAAAATTTTGAAAATTTTCCCCCCCTCCCCCCTTAGCTTTTTTTGAGTAATTTTGCAAAAAAAAATAAATAAATATTTTTTAATTCCAATTGATTGAAATACGTTTCTTTTCACTCAAATAATGCTTTAAATACAAAAAAGACCAAAAAAAAAAATTCCAAAAATTTTGAAAATTTTCCCCCCCCTCCCCCCTTAGCTTTTTTTGAGTAATTTTGCAAAAAAAAATAAATTGATTTTTTTTAATTCCAATTGATTGAAATACGTTTCTTTTCACTCAAATAATGCTTTAAATACAAAAAAGACCAAAAAAAAATTCCAAAAATTTTGAAAATTTTCCCCTACTCCCCCCTTAGCTTTTTTTGAGTAATTTTGCAAAAAAAAATAAATAAATATTTTTTAATTCCAATTGATTGAAATACGTTTCTTTTCACTCAAATAATGCTTTAAATACAAAAAAGACCAAAAAAAAACATTCCAAAAATTTTGAAAATTTTCCCCCCCTCCCCCCTTAGCTTTTTTTGAGTAATTTTGCAAAAAAAAATAAATTGATTTTTTTTATTGCCAATTGATTGAAATACGTTTCTTTTCACTCAAATAATGCTTTAAATACAAAAAAGACCAAAAAAAAATTCCAAAAATTTTGAAAATTTTCCCCTACTCCCCCCTTAGCTTTTTTTGAGTAATTTTGCAAAAAAAAATAAATAAATATTTTTTAATTCCAATTGATTGAAATACGTTTCTTTTCACTCAAATAATGCTTTAAATACAAAAAAGACCAAAAAAAAAATTCCAAAAATTTTGAAAATTTTCCCCCCCTCCCCCCTTAGCTTTTTTTGAGTAATTTTGCAAAAAAAATAAATTGATTTTTTTTATTGCCAATTGATTGAAATACGTTTCTTTTCACTCAAATAATGCTTTAAATACAAAAAAGACCAAAAAAAAAATTCCAAAAATTTTGAAAATTTTCCCCCCCTCCCCCCTTAGCTTTTTTTGAGTAATTTTGCAAAAAAAAATAAATTGATTTTTTTTATTGCCAATTGATTGAAATACGTTTCTTTTCACTCAAATAATGCTTTAAATACAAAAAAGACCAAAAAAAAAATTCCAAAAATTTTGAAAATTTTCCCCCCCTCCCCCCTTAGCTTTTTTTGAGTAATTTTGCAAAAAAAAAAAAATTGATTTTTTTTAATTCCAATTGATTGAAATACATTTCTTTTCACTCAAATAATGCTTTAAATACAAAAAAGACCAAAAAAAAAATTCTAAAAATTTTGAAAATTTTCCCCCCCACCCCCCTTAGCTTTTTTTGAGTAATTTTGCAAAAAAAAATAAATTGATTTTTTTTATTGCCAATTGATTGAAATACGTTTCTTTTTACTCAAATAATGCTTTAAATACAAAAAAGACCAAAAAAAAAAAATTCCAAATATTTTGAAAATTTTCCCCCCCTCCCCCCTTAGCTTTTTTTGAGTAATTTTGCAAAAAAAAATAAATTGATTTTTTTTAATTCCAATTGATTGAAATACGTTTCTTTTCACTCAAATAATGCTTTAAATACAAAAAAGACCAAAAAAAAAATTCTAAAAATTTTGAAAATTTTCCCCCCCTCCCCCCTTAGCTTTTTTTGAGTAATTTTGCAAAAAAAAATAAATTGATTTTTTTTATTGCCAATTGATTGAAATACGTTTCTTTTCACTCAAATAATGCTTTAAATACAAAAAAGACCAAAAAAAAAATCCAAAAATTTTGAAAATTTTCCCCCCCTCCCCCCTTAGCTTTTTTTGAGTAATTTTGCAAAAAAAAATGAATTGATTTTTTTTAATTCCAATTGATTGAAATACGTTTCTTTTCACTCAAATAATGCTTTAAATACAAAAAAGACCAAAAAAAAAATTCCAAAAATTTTGAAAATTTTCCCCCCCCTCCCCCCTTAGCTTTTTTTGAGTAATTTTGCAAAAAAAATAAATTGATTTTTTTTAATTCCAATTGATTGAAATACGTTTCTTTTCACTCAAATAATGCTTTAAATACAAAAAAGACCAAAAAAAAAAATTCCAAAAATTTTGAAAATTTTCCCCCCCTCCCCCCTTAGCTTTTTTTGAGTAATTTTGCAAAAAAAAATAAATTGATTTTTTTTAATTCCAATTGATTGAAATACGTTTCTTTTCACTCAAATAATGCTTTAAATACAAAAAAGACCAAAAAAAAAAAATTCCAAAAATTTTGAAAATTTTCCCCCCCTCCCCCCTTAGCTTTTTTTGAGTAATTTTGCAAAAAAAAATAAATTGATTTTTTTTAATTCCAATTGATTGAAATACGTTTCTTTACACTCAAATAATGCTTTAAATACAAAAAAGACCAAAAAAAAAAATTCCAAAAATTTTGAAAATTTTCCCCCCCTCCCCCCTTAGCTTTTTTTGAGTAATTTTGCAAAAAAAAATAAATTGATTTTTTTTATTGCCAATTGATTGAAATACGTTTCTTTTCACTCAAATAATGCTTTAAATACAAAAAAGACCAAAAAAAAAATTCCAAAAATTTTGAAAATTTTCCCCCCCTCCCCCCTTAGCTTTTTTTGAGTAATTTTGCAAAAAAAAAAATAAATTGATTTTTTTTAATTCCAATTGATTGAAATACGTTTCTTTTCACTCAAATAATGCTTTAAATACAAAAAAGACCAAAAAAAAAATTCTAAACATTTTGAAAATTTTCCCCCCCTCCTCCCTTAGCTTTTTTTGAGTAATTTTGCAAAAAAAAATAAATTGATTTTTTTTATTGCCAATTGATTGAAATACGTTTCTTTTCACTCAAATAATGCTTTAAATACAAAAAAGACCAAAAAAAAAAATTCTAAACATTTTGAAAATTTTCCCCCCCTCCCCCCTTAGCTTTTTTTGAGTAATTTTGCAAAAAAAAATAAATTGATTTTTTTTAATTCCAATTGATTGAAATACGTTTCTTTTCACTCAAATAATGCTTTAAATACAAAAAAGACCAAAAAAAAAATTCTAAAAATTTTGAAAATTTTCCCCCCCTCCCCCCTTAGCTTTTTTTGAGTAATTTTGCAAAAAAAAATAAATTGATTTTTTTTATTGCCAATTGATTGAAATACGTTTCTTTTCACTCAAATAATGCTTTAAATACAAAAAAGACCAAAAAAAAAAATTCCAAAAATTTTGAAAATTTTCCCCCCCTCCCCCCTTAGCTTTTTTTGAGTAATTTTGCAAAAAAAAATAAATTGATTTTTTTTAATTCCAATTGATTGAAATACGTTTCTTTTCACTCAAATAATGCTTTAAATACAAAAAAGACCAAAAAAAAAAAAATCCAAAAATTTTGAAAATTTTCCCCCCCTCCCCCCTTAGCTTTTTTTGAGTAATTTTGCAAAAAAAAAATAAATTGATTTTTTTTAATTCCAATTGATTGAAATACGTTTCTTTTCACTCAAATAATGCTTTAAATACAAAAAAGACCAAAAAAAAATTCTAAAAATTTTGAAAATTTTCCCCCCCTCCCCCCTTAGCTTTTTTTGAGTAATTTTGCAAAAAAAAATAAATTGATTTTTTTTATTGCCAATTGATTGAAATACGTTTCTTTTCACTCAAATAATGCTTTAAATACAAAAAAGACCAAAAAAAAAATTCCAAAAATTTTGAAAATTTTCCCCCCCCTCCCCCCTTAGCTTTTTTTGAGTAATTTTGCAAAAAAAAATAAATTGATTTTTTTTATTGCCAATTGATTGAAATACGTTTCTTTTCACTCAAATAATGCTTTAAATACAAAAAAGACCAAAAAAAAAAATTCTTAAAATTTTGAAAATTTTCCCCTACTCCCTCCTTAGATTTTTTTGAGTAATTTTGCAAAAAAAAATAAATTGATTTTTTTTAATTCCAATTGATTGAAATACGTTTCTTTTCACTCAAATAATGCTTTAAATACAAAAAAGACCAAAAAAAAAAATTCTAAAAATTTTGAAAATTTTCCCCCCCTCCCCCCTTAGCTTTTTTTGAGTAATTTTGCAAAAAAAAATAAATTGATTTTTTTTATTGCCAATTGATTGAAATACGTTTCTTTTCACTCAAATAATGCTTTAAATACAAAAAAGACCAAAAAAAAAAAATTCCAAAAATTTTGAAAATTTTCCCCCCCTCCCCCCTTAGCTTTTTTTGAGTAATTTTGCAAAAAAAAAATAAATTGATTTTTTTTAATTCCAATTGATTGAAATACGTTTCTTTTCACTCAAATAATGCTTTAAATACAAAAAAGACCAAAAAAAAAATTCCAAAAATTTTGAAAATTTTCCCCCCCTCCCCCCTTAGCTTTTTTTGAGTAATTTTGCAAAAAAAAATAAATTGATTTTTTTTTAATTCCAATTGATTGAAATACGTTTCTTTTCACTCAAATAATGCTTTAAATACAAAAAAGACCAAAAAAAAAATTCCAAAAATTTTGAAAATTTTCCCCCCCCTCCCCCCTTAGCTTTTTTTGAGTAATTTTGCAAAAAAAAAATAAATTGATTTTTTTTAATTCCAATTGATTGAAATACGTTTCTTTTCACTCAAATAATGCTTTAAATACAAAAAAGACCAAAAAAAAAATTCCAAAAATTTTCAAAATTTTCCCCCCCTCCCCCCTTAGCTTTTTTTGAGTAATTTTGCAAAAAAAAAAAAAAATTTTTTTTAATTCCAATTGATTGAAATACGTTTCTTTTCGCTCAAATAATGCTTTAAATACAAAAAGACCAAAAAAAAAAATTCTAAAAATTTTGAAAATTTTCCCCTACTCCCCCCTTAGCTTTTTTTGAGTAATTTTGCAAAAAAAAATAAATTGATTTTTTTTAATTCCAATTGATTGAAATACGTTTCTTTTCACTCAAATAATGCTTTAAATACAAAAAAGACCATAAAAAAATTCTAAAAATTTTGAAAATTTTCCCCTACTCCCCCCTTAGCTTTTTTTGAGTAATTTTGCAAAAAAAAATAAATTGATTTTTTTTATTGCCAATTGATTGAAATACGTTTCTTTTCACTCAAATAATGCTTTAAATACAAAAAGACCAAAAAAAAAAATTCCAAAAATTTTGAAAATTTTCCCCCCCTCCCCCCTTAGCTTTTTTTGAGTAATTTTGCAAAAAAAAATAAATTGATTTTTTTTAATTCCAATTGATTGAAATACGTTTCTTTTCACTCAAATAATGCTTTAAATACAAAAAAGACCAAAAAAAAAAATTCCAAAAATTTTGAAAATTTTCCCCCCCCTCCCCCTTAGCTTTTTTTGAGTAATTTTGCAAAAAAAAATAAATTGATTTTTTTTAATTCCAATTGATTGAAATACGTTTCTTTTCACTCAAATAATGCTTTAAATACAAAAAAGACCAAAAAAAAATTCTAAAAATTTTGAAAATTTTCCCCCCCCTCCCCCCTTAGCTTTTTTTGAGTAATTTTGCAAAAAAAAAATAAATTGATTTTTTTTATTGCCAATTGATTGAAATACGTTTCTTTTCACTCAAATAATGCTTTAAATACAAAAAAAGACCAAAAAAAAAAATTCCAAAAATTTTGAAAATTTTCCCCCCCCTCCCCCCTTAGCTTTTTTTGAGTAATTTTGCAAAAAAAAATAAATTGATTTTTTTTATTGCCAATTGATTGAAATACGTTTCTTTTCATTCAAATAATGCTTTAAATACAAAAAAGACCAAAAAAAAAATTCTTAAAATTTTGAAAATTTTCCCCTACTCCCTCCTTAGATTTTTTTGAGTAATTTTGCAAAAAAAAATAAATTGATTTTTTTTAATTCCAATTGATTGAAATACGTTTCTTTTCACTCAAATAATGCTTTAAATACAAAAAAAGACCAAAAAAAAAAATTCTAAAAATTTTGAAAATTTTCCCCCCCCTCCCCCCCTTAGCTTTTTTTGAGTAATTTTGCAAAAAAAAAAATAAATTGATTTTTTTTATTGCCAATTGATTGAAATACGTTTCTTTTCACTCAAATAATGCTTTAAATACAAAAAAGACCAAGAAAAAAATTCCAAAAATTTTGAAAATTTTCCCCCCCCTCCCCCCTTAGCTTTTTTTGAGTAATTTTGCAAAAAAAAATAAATTGATTTTTTTTAATTCCAATTGATTGAAATACGTTTCTTTTCACTCAAATAATGCTTTAAATACAAAAAAGACCAAAAAAAAAAATTCCAAAAAATTTTGAAAATTTTCCCCCCCCTCCCCCCTTAGCTTTTTTTGAGTAATTTTGCAAAAAAAAATAAATTGATTTTTTTTTAATTCCAATTGATTGAAATACGTTTCTTTTCACTCAAATAATGCTTTAAATACAAAAAAGACCAAAAAAAAAATTCCAAAAATTTTGAAAATTTTCCCCCCCCTCCCCCCCTTAGCTTTTTTTGAGTAATTTTGCAAAAAAAAAAAATTTTTTTTTAATTCCAATTGATTGAAATACGTTTCTTTTCACTCAAATAATGCTTTAAATACAAAAAGACCAAAAAAAAAAATTCTAAAAAATTTTGATAATTTTCCCCTACTCCCCCCTTAGCTTTTTTTGAGTAATTTTGCAAAAAAAAATAAATTGATTTTTTTTAATTCCAATTGATTGAAATACGTTTCTTTTCACTCAAATAATGCTTTAAATACAAAAAAGACCAAAAAAAAAATTCTAAAAATTTTGAAAATTTTTCCCCTACTCCCCCCTTAGCTTTTTTTTAGTAATTTTGCAAAAAAAAAAATAAATTGATTTTTTTTATTGCCAATTGATTGAAATACGTTTCTTTTCACTCAAATAATGCTTTAAATACAAAAAAGACCAAAAAAAAAAAATTCCAAAAATTTTGAAAATTTTCCCCTACTCCCCCCTTAGCTTTTTTTGAGTAATTTTGCAAAAAAAAAATAAATTGATTTTTTTTAATTCCAATTGATTGAAATACGTTTCTTTTCACTCAAATAATGCTTTAAATACAAAAAAAGACCAAAAAAAAAAATTCTAAAAATTTTGAAAATTTTCCCCCCCCTCCCCCCCTTAGCTTTTTTTGAGTAATTTTGCAAAAAAAAAATAAATTGATTTTTTTTTATTGCCAATTGATTGAAATACGTTTCTTTTCACTCAAATATTGCTTTAAATACAAAAAAGACCAAAAAAAAAAAAATTCCAAAAATTTTGAAAATTTTCCCCCCCCTCCCCCCTTAGCTTTTTTTGAGTAATTTTGCAAAAAAAAAATAAATTGATTTTTTTTTATTGCCAATTGATTGAAATACGTTTCTTTTCACTCAAATAATGCTTTAAATACAAAAAAGACCAAAAAAAAAATTCTAAAAAATTTGAAAATTCCCCCCCCCTCCCCCCTTAGCTTTTTTTGAGTAATTTTGCAAAAAAAAATAAATTGATTTTTTTTAATTCCAATTGATTGAAATACGTTTCTTTTCACTCAAATAATGCTTTAAATACAAAAAAGACCAAAAAAAAAATCCAAAAATTTTTGAAAATTTTCCCCCCCCTCCCCCCTTAGCTTTTTTTGAGTAATTTTGCAAAAAAAAATAAATTGATTTTTTTTATTGCCAATTGATTGAAATACGTTTCTTTTCACTCAAATAATGCTTTAAATACAAAAAAGACCAAAAAAAAAAAATTCCAAAAATTTTGAAAATTTTCACCCCCTCCCCCCTTAGCTTTTTTTGAGTAATTTTGCAAAAAAAAAATAAATTGATTTTTTTTATTGCCAATTGATTGAAATACGTTTCTTTTCACTCAAATAATGCTTTAAATACAAAAAAGACCAAAAAAAAAATTCTTAAAATTTTGAAAATTTTCCCCCCCCTCCCCCCTTAGCTTTTTTTGAGTAATTTTGCAAAAAAAAATAAATTGATTTTTTTAATTCCAATTGATTGAAATACGTTTCTTTTCACTCAAATAATGCTTTAAATACAAAAAAGACCAAAACAAAATTCTAAAAATTTTGAAAATTTTCCCCCCCTCCCCCCTTAGCTTTTTTTGAGTAATTTTGCAAAAAAAAATAAATTTGATTTTTTTTATTGCCAATTGATTGAAATACGTTTCTTTTCACTCAAATAATGCTTTAAATACAAAAAAAGACCAAAAAAAAAATTCTAAAAATTTTGAAAATTTTCCCCCCCCTCCCCCCTTAGCTTTTTTTGAGTAATTTTGCAAAAAAAAATAAATTGATTTTTTTTATTGCCAATTGATTGAAATACGTTTCTTTTCACTCAAATAATGCTTTAAATACAAAAAAGACCAAAAAAAAAATTCCAAAAATTTTGAAAATTTTTCCCTACTCCCTCCTTAGATTTTTTGAGTAATTTTGCAAAAAAAAAATAAATTGATTTTTTTTATTGCCAATTGATTTAAATACGTTTCTTTTCACTCAAATAATGCTTTAAATACAAAAAAGACCAAAAAAAAAAATTCCAAAAATTTTGAAAATTTTCCCCCCCCTCCCCCCCTTAGCTTTTTTTGAGTAATTTTGCAAAAAAAAATAAATTGATTTTTTTTAATTCCAATTGATTGAAATACGTTTCTTTTCACTCAAATAATGCTTTAAATACAAAAAAGACCAAAAAAAAAAAAATTCCAAAAATTTTGAAAATTTTCCCCTACTCCCCCCCTTAGCTTTTTTTGAGTAATTTTGCAAAAAAAATAAATTGATTTTTTTTATTGCCAATTGATTGAAATACGTTTCTTTTCACTCAAATAATGCTTTAAATACAAAAAAGACCAAAAAAAAAAATTCCAAAAATTTTGAAAATTTTCCCCCCCTCCCCCCTTAGCTTTTTTTTGAGTAATTTTGCAAAAAAAAATAAATTGATTTTTTTATTGCCAATTGATTGAAATACGTTTCTTTTCACTCAAATAATGCTTTAAATACAAAAAAGACCAAAAAAAAAAAATTCTAAAAATTTTGAAAATTTTCCCCCCCTCCCCCCTTAGCTTTTTTTGAGTAATTTTGCAAAAAAAAATAAATTGATTTTTTTTATTGCCAATTGATTGAAATACGTTTCTTTTCACTCAAATAATGCTTTAAATACAAAAAAGACCAAAAAAAAATTCCAAAAATTTTGAAAATTTTCCCCCCCTCCCCCCTTAGCTTTTTTTGAGTAATTTTGCAAAAAAAAATAAATTGATTTTTTTTAATTCCAATTGATTGAAATACGTTTCTTTTCAAACAAATAATGCTTTAAATACAAAAAAGACCAAAAAAAAATTCTAAAAATTTTGAAAATTTCCCCCCCTCCCCCCCTTAGCTTTTTTTGAGTAATTTTGCAAAAAAAATAAATTGATTTTTTTTATTGCCAATTGATTGAAATACGTTTCTTTTCACTCAAATAATGCTTTAAATACAAAAAAGACCAAAAAAAAAAAATTCTAAAAATTTTGAAAATTTTCCCCCCCCTCCCCCCTTAGCTTTTTTTGAGTAATTTTGCAAAAAAAAATAATTGATTTTTTTTAATTCCAATTGATTGAAATACGTTTCTTTTCACTCAAATAATGCTTTAAATACAAAAAAGACCAAAAAAAAAATTCCAAAAATTTTGAAAATTTTCCACCCCTCCCCCCTTAGCTTTTTTTGAGTAATTTTGCAAAAAAAAATAAATTGATTTTTTTTATTGCCAATTGATTGAAATACGTTTCTTTTCACTCAAATAATGCTTTAAATACAAAAAAGACCAAAAAAAAAATTCCAAAAATTTTGAAAATTTTCCCCCCCCTCCCCCCTTAGCTTTTTTTGAGTAATTTTGCAAAAAAAAATAAATTGATTTTTTTTATTGCCAATTGATTGAAATACGTTTCTTTTCACTCAAATAATGCTTTAAATACAAAAAAGACCAAAAAACAAAAATTCCAAAAATTTTGAAAATTTTCCCCCCCTCCCCCCCTTAGCTTTTTTTGAGTAATTTTGCAAAAAAAAATAAATTGATTTTTTTTAATTCCAATTGATTGAAATACGTTTCTTTTCACTCAAATAATGCTTTAAATACAAAAAAGACCAAAAAAAAAAATTCTAAAAATTTTGAAAATTTTCCCCCCCTCCCCCCTTAGCTTTTTTGAGTAATTTTGCAAAAAAAAATAAATTGATTTTTTTTATTGCCAATTGATTGAAATACGTTTCTTTTCACTCAAATAATGCTTTAAATACAAAAAAGACCAAAAAAAAAAAATTCCAAAAATTTTGAAAATTTTCCCCCCCTCCGCCCCTTAGCTTTTTTTGAGTAATTTTGCAAAAAAAAATAAATTGATTTTTTTATTGCCAATTGATTGAAATACGTTTCTTTTCACTCAAATAATGCTTTAAATACAAAAAAGACCAAAAAAAAAATTCTAAAAATTTTGAAAATTTTCCCCCCCCCCTCCCCCCTTAGCTTTTTTTGAGTAATTTTGCAAAAAAAAATAAATTGATTTTTTTTTATTGCCAATTGATTGAAATACGTTTCTTTTCACTCAAATAATGCTTTAAATACAAAAAAGACCAAAAAAAAAATTCCAAAAATTTTGAAAATTTTCCCCTACTCCCTCCTTAGATTTTTTTGAGTAATTTTGCAAAAAAAAAAATAAATTGATTTTTTTTATTGCCAATTGATTGAAATACGTTTCTTTTCACTCAAATAATGCTTTAAATACAAAAAAGACCAAAAAAAAAAAATTCCAAAAATTTTGAAAATTTTCCCCCCCTCCCCCCTTAGCTTTTTTTGAGTAATTTTGCAAAAAAAAATAAATTGATTTTTTTTAATTCCAATTGATTGAAATACGTTTCTTTTCACTCAAATAATGCTTTAAATACAAAAAAGACCAAAAAAAAAAATTTCCAAAAATTTTGAAAATTTTCCCCTACTCCCCCCTTAGCTTTTTTTGAGTAATTTTGCAAAAAAAATAAATTGATTTTTTTTTATTGCCAATTGATTGAAATACGTTTCTTTTCACTCAAATAATGCTTTAAATACAAAAAAGACCAAAAAAAAAAAATTCCAAAAATTTTGAAAATTTTCCCCCCCCTCCCCCCCTTAGCTTTTTTTGAGTAATTTTGCAAAAAAAAAATAAATTGATTTTTTTTATTGCCAATTGATTGAAATACGTTTCTTTTCACTCAAATAATGCTTTAAATACAAAAAAGACCAAAAAAAAAATTCTAAAAATTTTGAAAATTTTCCCCCCCTCCCCCCTTAGCTTTTTTTGAGTAATTTTGCAAAAAAAAATAAATTGATTTTTTTTATTGCCAATTGATTGAAATACGTTTCTTTTCACTCAAATAATGCTTTAAATACAAAAAAGACCAAAAAAAAAAATTCCAAAAATTTTGAAAATTTTCCCCCCCCTCCCCCCTTAGCTTTTTTTGAGTAATTTTGCAAAAAAAAATAAATTGATTTTTTTTTATTGCCAATTGATTGAAATACGTTTCTTTTCCACTCAAATAATGCTTTAAATACAAAAAAGACCAAAACAAAAATTCTAAAAATTTGAAAATTTTCCCCCCCCTCCCCCCTTAGCTTTTTTTGAGTAATTTTGCAAAAAAAAATAAATTGATTTTTTTTATTGCCAATTGATTGAAATACGTTTCTCTTTTCACTCAAATAATGCTTTAAATACAAAAAAGACCAAAAAAAAAAAATTCTAAAAATTTTGAAAATTTTCCCCCCCCACCCCCCTTAGCTTTTTTTGAGTAATTTTGCAAAAAAAAAATAAATTGATTTTTTTTTAATTCCAATTGATTGAAATACGTTTCTTTTCACTCAAATTAATGCTTTAAATACAAAAAAGACCAAAAAAAAAATTCCAAAAATTTTGAAAATTTTCCCCCCCTCCCCCCTTAGCTTTTTTTGAGTAATTTTGCAAAAAAAAAATAAATTGATTTTTTTTATTGCCAATTGATTGAAATACGTTTCTTTTCACTCAAATAATGCTTTAAATACAAAAAAGACCAAAAAAAAAAATTCCAAAAATTTTGAAAATTTTCCCCCCCTCCCCCCTTAGCTTTTTTTGAGTAATTTTGCAAAAAAAAATAAATTGATTTTTTTTATTGCCAATTGATTGAAATACGTTTCTTTTCACTCAAATAATGCTTTAAATACAAAAAAGACCAAAAAAAAAAAATTCCAAAAATTTTGAAAATTTTCCCCCCCTCCCCCCTTAGCTTTTTTTGAGTAATTTTGCAAAAAAAAATAAATTGATTTTTTTTAATTCCAATTGATTGAAATACGTTTCTTTTCACTCAAATAATGCTTTAAATACAAAAAAGACCAAAAAAAAAATTCTAAAAAATTTTGAAAATTTTCCCCCCCCTCCCCCCTTAGCTTTTTTTGAGTAATTTTGCAAAAAAAAATAAATTGATTTTTTTTATTGCCAATTGATTGAAATACGTTTCTTTTCACTCAAATAATGCTTTAAATACAAAAAAGACCAAAAAAAAAAAATTCCAAAAATTTTGAAAATTTTCCCCCCCCTCCCCCCTTAGCTTTTTTTGAGTAATTTTGCAAAAAAAAATAAATTGATTTTTTTTAATTCCAATTGATTGAAATACGTTTCTTTTCACTCAAATAATGCTTTAAATACAAAAAAGACCAAAAAAAAAATTCTAAAAATTTTGAAAATTTTCCCCCCCCCTCCCCCCCCTTAGCTTTTTTTGAGTAATTTTGCAAAAAAAATAAATTGATTTTTTTTATTTGCCAATTGATTGAAATACGTTTCTTTTCACTCAAATAATGCTTTAAATACAAAAAAGACCAAAAAAAAAAATTCCAAAAATTTTGAAAATTTTCCCCCCCTCCCCCCTTAGCTTTTTTTGAGTAATTTTGCAAAAAAAAATAAATTGATTTTTTTTAATTCCAATTGATTGAAATACGTTTCTTTACACTCAAATAATGCTTTAAATACAAAAAAGACCAAAAAAAAAATTCCAAAAATTTTGAAAATTTTCCCCCCCTCCCCCCTTAGCTTTTTTTGAGTAATTTTGCAAAAAAAATAAATTGATTTTTTTTATTGCCAATTGATTGAAATACGTTTCTTTTCACTCAAATAATGCTTTAAATACAAAAAAGACCAAAAAAAAAAAATTCCAAAAATTTTGAAAATTTTCCCCCCCTCCCCCCTTAGCTTTTTTTGAGTAATTTTGCAAAAAAAAATAAATTGATTTTTTTTAATTCCAATTGATTGAAATACGTTTCTTTTCACTCAAATAATGCTTTAAATACAAAAAAGACCAAAAAAAAAATTCTAAAAATTTTGAAAATTTTCCCCCCCTCCCCCCTTAGCTTTTTTTGAGTAATTTTGCAAAAAAAATAAATTGATTTTTTTTATTGCCAATTGATTGAAATACGTTTCTTTTCACTCAAATAATGCTTTAAATACAAAAAAGACCAAAAAAAAAAATCCAAAAATTTTGAAAATTGTCCCCCCCTCCCCCCTTAGCTTTTTTTGAGTAATTTTGCAAAAAAAAATAAATTGATTTTTTTTAATTCCAATTGATTGAAATACGTTTCTTTTCACTCAAATAATGCTTTAAATACAAAAAAGACCAAAAAAAAAATTCCAAAAATTTTGAAAATTTTCCCCCCCTCCCCCCTTAGCTTTTTTTGAGTAATTTTTCAAAAAAAAATAAATTGATTTTTTTTAATTCCAATTGATTGAAATACGTTTCTTTTCACTCAAATAATGCTTTAAATACAAAAAAGACCAAAAAAAAAATTCTTAAAATTTTGAAAATTTTCCCCTACTCCCCCCTTAGCTTTTTTTGAGTTATTTTGCAAAAAAAAATAAATTGATTTTTTTTAATTCCAATTGATTGAAATACGTTTCTTTTCACTCAAATAATGCTTTAAATACAAAAAAGACCAAAAAAAAAATTCCAAAAATTTTGAAAATTTTCCCCCCCTCCCCCCTTAGCTTTTTTTGAGTAATTTTGCAAAAAAAATAAATTGATTTTTTTTATTGCCAATTGATTGAAATACGTTTCTTTTCACTCAAATAATGCTTTAAATACAAAAAAGACCAAAAAAAAAATTCTAAAAATTTTGAAAATTTCCCCCCCCTCCCCCCTTAGCTTTTTTTGAGTAATTTTGCAAAAAAAAATAAGTTGATTTTTTTTAATTCCAATTGATTGAAATACGTTTCTTTTCACTCAAATAATGCTTTAAATACAAAAAAGACCAAAAAAAAAATTCTAAAAATTTTGAAAATTTCCCCCCCCTCCCCCCTTAGCTTTTTTTGAGTAATTTTGCAAAAAAAAATAAATTGATTTTTTTATTGCCAATTGATTGAAATACGTTTCTTTTCACTCAAATAATGCTTTAAATACAAAAAAGACCAAAAAAAAAAATTCCAAAAATTTTGAAAATTTTCACCCCCTCCCCCCTTAGCTTTTTTTGAGTAATTTTGCAAAAAAAAATAAATTGATTTTTTTTATTGCCAATTGATTGAAATACGTTTCTTTTCACTCAAATAATGCTTTAAATACAAAAAAGACCAAAAAAAAAATTCTAAAAATTTTGAAAATTTTCCCCCCCTCCCCCCTTAGCTTTTTTTGAGTAATTTTGCAAAAAAAAATAAATTGATTTTTTTTAATTCCAATTGATTGAAATACGTTTCTTTTCACTCAAATAATGCTTTAAATACAAAAAAGTTAGCTTTTTTTGAGTAATTTTGCAAAAAAAAATAAATTGATTTTTTTTATTGCCAATTGATTGAAATACGTTTCTTTTCACTCAAATAATGCTTTAAATACAAAAAAGACCAAAAAAAAAATTCTAAAAATTTTGAAAATTTTCCCCCCCTCCCCCCTTAGCTTTTTTTGAGTAATTTTGCAAAAAAAAATAAATTGATTTTTTTTATTGCCAATTGATTGAAATACGTTTCTTTTCACTCAAATAATGCTTTAAATACAAAAAAGACCAAAAAAAAAATTCTTAAAATTTTGAAAATTTTCCCCTACTCCCTCCTTAGATTTTTTTGAGTAATTTTGCAAAAAAAAATAAATTGATTTTTTTTATTGCCAATTGATTGAAATACGTTTCTTTTCACTCAAATAATGCTTTAAATACAAAAAAGACCAAAAAAAAAATTCCAAAAATTTTCAAAATTTTCCCCCCCTCCCCCCTTAGCTTTTTTTGAGTAATTTTGCAAAAAAAAAATAAATTGATTTTTTTTATTGCCAATTGATTGAAATACGTTTCTTTTCACTCAAATAATGCTTTAAATACAAAAAAGACCAAAAAAAAAAATTCTAAAAATTTTGAAAATTTTCCCCCCCTCCCCCCTTAGCTTTTTTTGAGTAATTTTGCAAAAAAAAATAAATTGATTTTTTTTATTGCCAATTGATTGAAATACGTTCCTGTTCACTCAAATAATGCTTTAAATACAAAAAAGACCAAAAAAAAAATTCCAAAAATTTTGAAAATTTTCCCCCCCTCCCCCCTTAGCTTTTTTTGAGTAATTTTGCAAAAAAAAATAAATTGATTTTTTTTAATTCCAATTGATTGAAATACGTTTCTTTTCACTCAAATAATGCTTTAAATACAAAAAAGACCAAAAAAAAAATTCTAAAAATTTTGAAAATTTTCCCCCCCTCCCCCCTTAGCTTTTTTTGAGTAATTTTGCAAAAAAAAATAAATTGATTTTTTTTATTGCCAATTGATTGAAATACGTTTCTTTTCACTCAAATAATGCTTTAAATACAAAAAAGACCAAAAAAAAAATTCCAAAAATTTTGAAAATTTTCCCCCCCTCCCCCCTTAGCTTTTTTTGAGTAATTTTGCAAAAAAAAATAAATTGATTTTTTTTAATTCCAATTGATTGAAATACGTTTCTTTTCACTCAAATAATGCTTTAAATACAAAAAAGACCAAAAAAAAAATTCTAAAAATTTTGAAAATTTTCCCCCCCTCCCCCCTTAGCTTTTTTGAGTAATTTTGCAAAAAAAAATAAATTGATTTTTTTTATTGCCAATTGATTGAAATACGTTTCTTTTCACTCAAATAATGCTTTAAATACAAAAAAGACCAAAAAAAAAATTCCAAAAATTTTGAAAATTTTCCCCCCCTCCCCCCTTAGCTTTTTTTGAGTAATTTTGCAAAAAAAAATAAATTGATTTTTTTTAATTCCAATTGATTGAAATACGTTTCTTTTCACTCAAATAATGCTTTAAATACAAAAAAGACCAAAAAAAAAAATTCCAAAAATTTTGAAAATTTCCCCCCCCTCCCCCCTTAGCTTTTTTTGAGTAATTTTGCAAAAAAAAATAAATTGATTTTTTTTATTGCCAATTGATTGAAATACGTTTCTTTTCACTCAAATAATGCTTTAAATACAAAAAAGACCAAAAAAAAAATTCCAAAAATTTTGAAAATTTTCCCCCCCTCCCCCCTTAGCTTTTTTTGAGTAATTTTGCAAAAAAAAAATAAATTGATTTTTTTTATTGCCAATTGATTGAAATACGTTTCTTTTCACTCAAATAATGCTTTAAATACAAAAAAGACCAAAAAAAAAATTCCAAAAATTTTGAAAATTTTCCCCCCCTCCCCCCTTAGCTTTTTTTGAGTAATTTTGCAAAAAAAAAAATTGATTTTTTTTAATTCCAATTGATTGAAATACGTTTCTTTTCACTCAAATAATGCTTTAAATACAAAAAAGACCAAAAAAAAAATTCTAAAAATTTTGAAAATTTTCCCCCCTTCACCCCTTAGCTTTTTTTGAGTAATTTTGCAAAAAAAAAATAAATTGATTTTTTTTATTGCCAATTGATTGAAATACGTTTCTTTTCACTCAAATAATGCTTTAAATACAAAAAAGACCAAAAAAAAAAATTCCAAAAATTTTGAAAATTTTCCCCCCTCCCCCCTTAGCTTTTTTTGAGTAATTTTGCAAAAAAAAATAAATTGATTTTTTTTAATTCCAATTGATTGAAATACGTTTCTTTTCACTCAAATAATGCTTTAAATACAAAAAAGACCAAAAAAAAAATTCTAAAAATTTTGAAAATTTTCCCCCCCTCCCCCCTTAGCTTTTTTTGAGTAATTTTGCAAAAAAAATAAATTGATTTTTTTTATTGCCAATTGATTGAAATACGTTTCTTTTCACTCAAATAATGCTTTAAATACAAAAAAGACCAAAAAAAAAAATTCCAAAAATTTTGAAAATTTTCCCCCCCTCCCCCCTTAGCTTTTTTTGAGTAATTTTGCAAAAAAAAATAAATTGATTTTTTTTAATTCCAATTGATTGAAATACGTTTCTTTTCACTCAAATAATGCTTTAAATACAAAAAAGACCAAAAAAAAAAAATCCAAAAATTTTGAAAATTTTCCCCCCCTCCCCCCTTATCTTTTTTTGAGTAATTTTGCAAAAAAAAATAAATTGATTTTTTTTATTGCCAATTGATTGAAATACGTTTCTTTTCACTCAAATAATGCTTTAAATACAAAAAAGACCAAAAAAAAAAATTCCAAAAATTTTGAAAATTTTCCCCCCCTCCCCCCTTAGCTTTTTTTGAGTAATTTTGCAAAAAAAAATAAATTGATTTTTTTTATTGCCAATTGATTGAAATACGTTTCTTTTCACTCAAATAATGCTTTAAATACAAAAAAGACCAAAAAAAAAATTCCAAAAATTTTGAAAATTTTCCCCCCCTCCCCCCTTAGCTTTTTTTGAGTAATTTTGCAAAAAAAAATAAATTGATTTTTTTTAATTCCAATTGATTGAAATACGTTTCTTTACACTCAAATAATGCTTTAAATACAAAAAAGACCAAAAAAAAAAATTCCAAAAATTTTGAAAATTTTCCCCCCCTCCCCCCTTAGCTTTTTTTGAGTAATTTTGCAAAAAAAATAAATTGATTTTTTTTATTGCCAATTGATTGAAATACGTTTCTTTTCACTCAAATAATGCTTTAAATACAAAAAAGACCAAAAAAAAAAATTCCAAAAATTTTGAAAATTTTCCCCCCCTCCCCCCTTAGCTTTTTTTGAGTAATTTTGCAAAAAAAAATAAATTGATTTTTTTTAATTCCAATTGATTGAAATACGTTTCTTTTCACTCAAATAATGCTTTAAATACAAAAAAGACCAAAAAAAAAATTCTAAAAATTTTGAAAATTTTCCCCCCCTCCCCCCTTAGCTTTTTTTGAGTAATTTTGCAAAAAAAATAAATTGATTTTTTTTATTGCCAATTGATTGAAATACGTTTCTTTTCACTCAAATAATGCTTTAAATACAAAAAAGACCAAAAAAAAAATCCAAAAATTTTGAAAATTTTCCCCCCCTCCCCCCTTAGCTTTTTTTGAGTAATTTTGCAAAAAAAAATAAATTGATTTTTTTTAATTCCAATTGATTGAAATACGTTTCTTTTCACTCAAATAATGCTTTAAATACAAAAAAGACCAAAAAAAAAATTCCAAAAATTTTGAAAATTTTCCCCCCCTCCCCCCTTAGCTTTTTTTGAGTAATTTTGCAAAAAAAAATAAATTGATTTTTTTTAATTCCAATTGATTGAAATACGTTTCTTTTCACTCAAATAATGCTTTAAATACAAAAAAGACCAAAAAAAAAATTCTTAAAATTTTGAAAATTTTCCCCTACTCCCCCCTTAGCTTTTTTTGAGTTATTTTGCAAAAAAAAATAAATTGATTTTTTTTAATTCCAATTGATTGAAATACGTTTCTTTTCACTCAAATAATGCTTTAAATACAAAAAAGACCAAAAAAAAAATTCCAAAAATTTTGAAAATTTTCCCCCCCTCCCCCCTTAGCTTTTTTTGAGTAATTTTGCAAAAAAAATAAATTGATTTTTTTTATTGCCAATTGATTGAAATACGTTTCTTTTCACTCAAATAATGCTTTAAATACAAAAAAGACCAAAAAAAAAATTCTAAAAATTTTGAAAATTTCCCCCCCCTCCCCCCTTAGCTTTTTTTGAGTAATTTTGCAAAAAAAAATAAATTGATTTTTTTTAATTCCAATTGATTGAAATACGTTTCTTTTCACTCAAATAATGCTTTAAATACAAAAAAGACCAAAAAAAAATTCTAAAAATTTTGAAAATTTCCCCCCCCTCCCCCCTTAGCTTTTTTTGAGTAATTTTGCAAAAAAAAATAAATTGATTTTTTTATTGCCAATTGATTGAAATACGTTTCTTTTCACTCAAATAATGCTTTAAATACAAAAAAGACCAAAAAAAAAAATTCCAAAAATTTTGAAAATTTTCACCCCCTCCCCCCTTAGCTTTTTTTGAGTAATTTTGCAAAAAAAAATAAATTGATTTTTTTTATTGCCAATTGATTGAAATACGTTTCTTTTCACTCAAATAATGCTTTAAATACAAAAAAGACCAAAAAAAAAATTCTAAAAATTTTGAAAATTTTCCCCCCCTCCCCCCTTAGCTTTTTTTGAGTAATTTTGCAAAAAAAAATAAATTGATTTTTTTTTAATTCCAATTGATTGAAATACGTTTCTTTTCACTCAAATAATGCTTTAAATACAAAAAAGACCAAAAAAAAATTCTAAAAATTTTGAAAATTTTCCCCCCCTCCCCCCTTAGCTTTTTTTGAGTAATTTTGCAAAAAAAAATAAATTGATTTTTTTTATTGCCAATTGATTGAAATACGTTTCTTTTCACTCAAATAATGCTTTAAATACAAAAAAGACCAAAAAAAAAATTCTAAAAATTTTGAAAATTTTCCCCCCCTCCCCCCTTAGCTTTTTTTGAGTAATTTTGCAAAAAAAAATAAATTGATTTTTTTTATTGCCAATTGATTGAAATACGTTTCTTTTCACTCAAATAATGCTTTAAATACAAAAAAGACCAAAAAAAAAATTCCAAAAATTTTGAAAATTTTCCCCTACTCCCTCCTTAGATTTTTTTGAGTAATTTTGCAAAAAAAAATAAATTGATTTTTTTTATTGCCAATTGATTGAAATACGTTTCTTTTCACTCAAATAATGCTTTAAATACAAAAAAGACCAAAAAAAAAATTCCAAAAATTTTCAAAATTTTCCCCCCCTCCCCCCTTAGCTTTTTTTGAGTAATTTTGCAAAAAAAAATAAATTGATTTTTTTTATTGCCAATTGATTGAAATACGTTTCTTTTCACTCAAATAATGCTTTAAATACAAAAAAGACCAAAAAAAAAAATTCTAAAAATTTTGAAAATTTTCCCCCCCTCCCCCCTTAGCTTTTTTTGAGTAATTTTGCAAAAAAAAATAAATTGATTTTTTTTATTGCCAATTGATTGAAATACGTTCCTTTTCACTCAAATAATGCTTTAAATACAAAAAAGACCAAAAAAAAAATTCCAAAAATTTTGAAAATTTTCCCCCCCCTCCCCCCTTAGCTTTTTTTGAGTAATTTTGCAAAAAAAAATAAATTGATTTTTTTTAATTCCAATTGATTGAAATACGTTTCTTTTCACTCAAATAATGCTTTAAATACAAAAAAGACCAAAAAAAAAATTCCAAAAATTTTGAAAATTTTCCCCCCCTCCCCCCTTAGCTTTTTTTGAGTAATTTTGCAAAAAAAAATAAATTGATTTTTTTTATTGCCAATTGATTGAAATACGTTTCTTTTCACTCAAATAATGCTTTAAATACAAAAAAGACCAAAAAAAAAAATTCCAAAAATTTTGAAAATTTTCCCCCCCTCCCCCCTTAGCTTTTTTTGAGTAATTTTGCAAAAAAAAAATAAATTGATTTTTTTTATTGCCAATTGATTGAAATACGTTTCTTTTCACTCAAATAATGCTTTAAATACAAAAAAGACCAAAAAAAAAATTCTAAAAATTTTGAAAATTTTCCCCCCCTCCCCCCTTAGCTTTTTTTGAGTAATTTTGCAAAAAAAAATAAATTGATTTTTTTTATTGCCAATTGATTGAAATACGTTTCTTTTCACTCAAATAATGCTTTAAATACAAAAAAGACCAAAAAAAAAATTCCAAAAATTTTGAAAATTTTCCCCCCCTCCCCCCTTAGCTTTTTTTGAGTAATTTTGCAAAAAAAAATAAATTGATTTTTTTTAATTCCAATTGATTGAAATACGTTTCTTTTCACTCAAATAATGCTTTAAATACAAAAAAGACCAAAAAAAAAATTCTAAAAATTTTGAAAATTTTCCCCCCCTCCCCCCTTAGCTTTTTTGAGTAATTTTGCAAAAAAAATAAATTGATTTTTTTTATTGCCAATTGATTGAAATACGTTTCTTTTCACTCAAATAATGCTTTAAATACAAAAAAGACCAAAAAAAAAATTCCAAAAATTTTGAAAATTTTCCCCCCCCCCCCCCCTTAGCTTTTTTTGAGTAATTTTGCAAAAAAAAATAAATTGATTTTTTTTAATTCCAATTGATTGAAATACGTTTCTTTTCACTCAAATAATGCTTTAAATACAAAAAAGACCAAAAAAAAAATTCCAAAAATTTTGAAAATTTTCCCCCCCTCCCCCCTTAGCTTTTTTTGAGTAATTTTGCAAAAAAAAATAAATTGATTTTTTTTATTGCCAATTGATTGAAATACGTTTCTTTTCACTCAAATAATGCTTTAAATACAAAAAAGACCAAAAAAAAAATTCCAAAAATTTTGAAAATTTTCCCCCCCTCCCCCCTTAGCTTTTTTTGAGTAATTTTGCAAAAAAAAAATAAATTGATTTTTTTTATTGCCAATTGATTGAAATACGTTTCTTTTCACTCAAATAATGCTTTAAATACAAAAAAGACCAAAAAAAAAAATTCCAAAAATTTTGAAAATTTTCCCCCCCTCCCCCCTTAGCTTTTTTTGAGTAATTTTGCAAAAAAAAAAAAATTGATTTTTTTTAATTCCAATTGATTGAAATACGTTTCTTTTCACTCAAATAATGCTTTAAATACAAAAAAGACCAAAAAAAAAATTCTAAAAATTTTGAAAATTTTCCCCCCCTTCACCCCTTAGCTTTTTTTGAGTAATTTTGCAAAAAAAAAATAAATTGATTTTTTTTATTGCCAATTGATTGAAATACGTTTCTTTTCACTCAAATAATGCTTTAAATACAAAAAAGACCAAAAAAAAAAATTCCAAAAATTTTGAAAATTTTCCCCCCTCCCCCCTTAGCTTTTTTTGAGTAATTTTGCAAAAAAAAATAAATTGATTTTTTTTAATTCCAATTGATTGAAATACGTTTCTTTTCACTCAAATAATGCTTTAAATACAAAAAAGACCAAAAAAAAAAATTCTAAAAATTTTGAAAATTTTCCCCCCCTCCCCCCTTAGCTTTTTTTGAGTAATTTTGCAAAAAAAATAAATTGATTTTTTTTATTGCCAATTGATTGAAATACGTTTCTTTTCACTCAAATAATGCTTTAAATACAAAAAAGACCAAAAAAAAAAAAATTCCAAAAATTTTGAAAATTTTCCCCCCCTCCCCCCTTAGCTTTTTTTGAGTAATTTTGCAAAAAAAAATAAATTGATTTTTTTTATTGCCAATTGATTGAAATACGTTTCTTTTCACTCAAATAATGCTTTAAATACAAAAAAGACCAAAAAAAAAAATTCCAAACATTTTGAAAATTTTCCCCCCCTCCCCCCTTAGCTTTTTTTGAGTAATTTTGCAAAAAAAAATAAATTGATTTTTTTAATTCCAATTGATTGAAATACGTTTCTTTTCACTCAAATAATGCTTTAAATACAAAAAAGACCAAAAAAAAAAATTCTTAAAATTTTGAAAATTTTCCCCTACTCCCCCCTTAGCTTTTTTTGAGTTATTTTGCAAAAAAAAATAAATTGATTTTTTTTAATTCCAATTGATTGAAATACGTTTCTTTTCACTCAAATAATGCTTTAAATACAAAAAAGACCAAAAAAAAAATTCCAAAAATTTTGAAAATTTTCCCCCCCTCCCCCCTTAGCTTTTTTTGAGTAATTTTGCAAAAAAAAATAAATTGATTTTTTTTATTGCCAATTGATTGAAATACGTTTCTTTTCACTCAAATAATGCTTTAAATACAAAAAAGACCAAAAAAAAAATTCTAAAAATTTTGAAAATTTTCCCCCCCTCCCCCCTTAGCTTTTTTTGAGTAATTTTGCAAAAAAAAATAAATTGATTTTTTTTAATTCCAATTGATTGAAATACGTTTCTTTTCACTCAAATAATGCTTTAAATACAAAAAAGACCAAAAAAAAAATTCTAAAAATTTTGAAAATTTTCCCCCCCTCCCCCCTTAGCTTTTTTGAGTAATTTTGCAAAAAAAATAAATTGATTTTTTTTAATGCCAATTGATTGAAATACGTTTCTTTTCACTCAAATAATGCTTTAAATACAAAAAAGACCAAAAAAAAAATTCCAAAAATTTGAAAATTTTCCCCCCCCTCCCCCCTTAGCTTTTTTTGAGTAATTTTGCAAAAAAAAAATAAATTGATTTTTTTTAATTCCAATTGATTGAAATACGTTTCTTTTCACTCAAATAATGCTTTAAATACAAAAAAGACCAAAAAAAAAAATTCCAAAAATTTTGAAAATTTTCCCCCCCTCCCCCCTTAGCTTTTTTTGAGTAATTTTGCAAAAAAAAATAAATTGATTTTTTTTATTGCCAATTGATTGAAATACGTTTCTTTTCACTCAAATAATGCTTTAAATACAAAAAAGACCAAAAAAAAAATTCCAAAAATTTTGAAAATTTTCCCCCCCTCCCCCCTTAGCTTTTTTTGAGTAATTTTGCAAAAAAAAATAAATTGATTTTTTTTATTGCCAATTGATTGAAATACGTTTCTTTTCACTCAAATAATGCTTTAAATACAAAAAAGACCAAAAAAAAAAATTCCAAAAATTTTGAAAATTTTCCCCCCCTCCCCCCTTAGCTTTTTTTGAGTAATTTTGCAAAAAAAAAAAATTGATTTTTTTTAATTCCAATTGATTGAAATACGTTTCTTTTCACTCAAATAATGCTTTAAATACAAAAAAGACCAAAAAAAAAATTCTAAAAATTTTGAAAATTTTCCCCCCTTCACCCCTTAGCTTTTTTTGAGTAATTTTGCAAAAAAAAAATAAATTGATTTTTTTTATTGCCAATTGATTGAAATACGTTTCTTTTCACTCAAATAATGCTTTAAATACAAAAAAGACCAAAAAAAAAAATTCTTAAAATTTTGAAAATTTTCCCCCCTCCCCCCTTAGCTTTTTTTGAGTAATTTTGCAAAAAAAAATAAATTGATTTTTTTTTAATTCCAATTGATTGAAATACGTTTCTTTTCACTCAAATAATGCTTTAAATACAAAAAAGACCAAAAAAAAAAATTCTAAAAATTTTGAAAATTTTCCCCCCCTCCCCCCTTAGCTTTTTTTGAGTAATTTTGCAAAAAAAATAAATTGATTTTTTTTATTGCCAATTGATTGAAATACGTTTCTTTTCACTCAAATAATGCTTTAAATACAAAAAAGACCAAAAAAAAAAATTCCAAAAATTTTGAAAATTTTCCCCCCCTCCCCCCTTAGCTTTTTTTGAGTAATTTTGCAAAAAAAAATAAATTGATTTTTTTTAATTCCAATTGATTGAAATACGTTTCTTTTCACTCAAATAATGCTTTAAATACAAAAAAGACCAAAAAAAAAATTCCAAAAATTTTGAAAATTTTCCCCCCCTCCCCCCTTAGCTTTTTTTGAGTAATTTTGCAAAAAAAAATAAATTGATTTTTTTTATTGCCAATTGATTGAAATACGTTTCTTTTCACTCAAATAATGCTTTAAATACAAAAAAGACCAAAAAAAAAAAATTCCAAAAATTTTGAAAATTTTCCCCCCCTCCCCCCTTAGCTTTTTTTGAGTAATTTTGCAAAAAAAAATAAATTGATTTTTTTAATTCCAATTGATTGAAATACGTTTCTTTTCACTCAAATAATGCTTTAAATACAAAAAAGACCAAAAAAAAAAAATTCTAAAAATTTTGAAAATTTTCCCCCCCTCCCCCCTTAGCTTTTTTTGAGTAATTTTGCAAAAAAAATAAATTGATTTTTTTTATTGCCAATTGATTGAAATACGTTTCTTTTCACTCAAATAATGCTTTAAATACAAAAAAGACCAAAAAAAAAAATCCAAAAATTTTGAAAATTTTCCCCCCCTCCCCCCTTAGCTTTTTTTGAGTAATTTTGCAAAAAAAAATAAATTGATTTTTTTTAATTCCAATTGATTGAAATACGTTTCTTTTCACTCAAATAATGCTTTAAATACAAAAAAGACCAAAAAAAAAAATTCCAAACATTTTGAAAATTTTCCCCCCCTCCCCCCTTAGCTTTTTTTGAGTAATTTTGCAAAAAAAAATAAATTGATTTTTTTTAATTCCAATTGATTGAAATACGTTTCTTTTCACTCAAATAATGCTTTAAATACAAAAAAGACCAAAAAAAAAATTCTTAAAATTTTGAAAATTTTCCCCTACTCCCCCCTTAGCTTTTTTTGAGTTATTTTGCAAAAAAAAATAAATTGATTTTTTTTAATTCCAATTGATTGAAATACGTTTCTTTTCACTCAAATAATGCTTTAAATACAAAAAAGACCAAAAAAAAAATTCCAAAAATTTTGAAAATTTTCCCCCCCTCCCCCCTTAGCTTTTTTTGAGTAATTTTGCAAAAAAAAATAAATTGATTTTTTTTATTGCCAATTGATTGAAATACGTTTCTTTTCACTCAAATAATGCTTTAAATACAAAAAAGACCAAAAAAAAAATTCTAAAAATTTTGAAAATTTTCCCCCCCTCCCCCCTTAGCTTTTTTTGAGTAATTTTGCAAAAAAAAAATAAATTGATTTTTTTTAATTCCAATTGATTGAAATACGTTTCTTTTCACTCAAATAATGCTTTAAATACAAAAAAGACCAAAAAAAAAATTCTTAAAATTTTGAAAATTTTCCCCTACTCCCCCCTTAGCTTTTTTTGAGTAATTTTGCAAAAAAAAATAAATTGATTTTTTTTATTGCCAATTGATTGAAATACGTTTCTTTTCACTCAAATAATGCTTTAAATACAAAAAAGACCAAAAAAAAAAAATTCCAAAAATTTTGAAAATTTTCCCCCCCTCCCCCCTTAGCTTTTTTTGAGTAATTTTGCAAAAAAAAATAAATTGATTTTTTTAATTCCAATTGATTGAAATACGTTTCTTTTCACTCAAATAATGCTTTAAATACAAAAAAGACCAAAAAAAAAATTCCAAAAATTTTGAAAATTTTCCCCCCCTCCCCCCTTAACTTTTTTTGAGTAATTTTGCAAAAAAAAATAAATTGATTTTTTTTATTGCCAATTGATTGAAATACGTTTCTTTTCACTCAAATAATGCTTTAAATACAAAAAAGACCAAAAAAAAAATTCTTAAAATTTTGAAAATTTTCCCCTACTCCCTCCTTAGATTTTTTTGAGTAATTTTGCAAAAAAAAAATAAATTGATTTTTTTTATTGCCAATTGATTGAAATACGTTTCTTTTCACTCAAATAATGCTTTAAATACAAAAAAGACCAAAAAAAAAATTCTAAAAATTTTGAAAATTTTCCCCCCCTCCCCCCTTAGCTTTTTTTGAGTAATTTTGCAAAAAAAAATAAATTGATTTTTTTTATTGCCAATTGATTGAAATACGTTTCTTTTCACTCAAATAATGCTTTAAATACAAAAAAGACCAAAAAAAAAATTCCAAAAATTTTGAAAATTTTCCCCCCCTCCCCCCTTAGCTTTTTTTGAGTAATTTTGCAAAAAAAAATAAATTGATTTTTTTTAATTCCAATTGATTGAAATACGTTTCTTTTCACTCAAATAATGCTTTAAATACAAAAAAGACCAAAAAAAAATTCTAAAAATTTTGAAAATTTTCCCCCCCTCCCCCCTTAGCTTTTTTTGAGTAATTTTGCAAAAAAAAATAAATTGATTTTTTTTAATTCCAATTGATTGAAATACGTTTCTTTTCACTCAAATAATGCTTTAAATACAAAAAAGACCAAAAAAAAAATTCTAAAAATTTTGAAAATTTTCCCCCCCTCCCCCCTTAGCTTTTTTTGAGTAATTTTGCAAAAAAAAATAAATTGATTTTTTTTATTGCCAATTGATTGAAATACGTTTCTTTTCACTCAAATAATGCTTTAAATACAAAAAAGACCACAAAAAAAATTCTAAAAATTTTGAAAATTTTCCCCCCTCCCCCCTTAGCTTTTTTTGAGTAATTTTGCAAAAAAAAATAAATTGATTTTTTTTATTGCCAATTGATTGAAATACGTTTCTTTTCACTCAAATAATGCTTTAAATACAAAAAAGACCAAAAAAAAATTCTAAAAATTTTGAAAATTTTCCCCCCCTCCCCCTTAGCTTTTTTTGAGTAATTTTGCAAAAAAAACTAAATTGATTTTTTTTATTGCCAATTGATTGAAATACGTTTCTTTTCACTCAAATAATGCTTTAAATACAAAAAAGACCAAAAAAAAAATTCCAAAAATTTTGAAAATTTTCCCCCCCTCCCCCCTTAGCTTTTTTTGAGTAATTTTGCAAAAAAAAAAATAAATTGATTTTTTTTAATTCCAATTGATTGAAATACGTTTCTTTTCACTCAAATAATGCTTTAAATACAAAAAAGACCAAAAAAAAAAAATTCCAAAAATTTTGAAAATTTTCCCCCCCTCCCCCCTTAGCTTTTTTTGAGTAATTTTGCAAAAAAAATAAATTGATTTTTTTTATTGCCAATTGATTGAAATACGTTTCTTTTCACTCAAATAATGCTTTAAATACAAAAAAGACCAAAAAAAAAAATTCCAAAAATTTTGAAA
>NW_026045280.1:0-92137 GCF_943734845.2 Anopheles funestus | reverse complement strand
AAAAAGTTAGTTTTGGTATAAGTTAGGTTTTTTCGAAAAAGTTAGTTTTGGTATAAGTTGGGTTTTTTCTTAAAAGTTAGTTTTGGTATAAGTT
Organism: Anopheles funestus; assembly: GCF_943734845.2. Lineage (NCBI taxonomy): Eukaryota > Metazoa > Arthropoda > Insecta > Diptera > Culicidae > Anopheles > Anopheles funestus. The sequence goes on along the minus strand of NW_026045280.1, from coordinate 92,043 downwards.
AGGTTTTTAAGAAAAAGTTAGTTTTGGTATAAGTTAGGTTTTTTCGAAAAAGTTAGTTTTGGTATAAGTTAGGTTTTTTAGAAAAAGTTAGTTTTGGTATAAGTTAGGTTTTTTAGAAAAAGTTAGTTTTGGTATAAGTTAGGTTTTTTAGAAAAAGTTAGTTTTGGTATAAGTTAGGTTTTTTAGAAAAAGTTAGTTTTGGTATAAGTTAGTTTTGGTAAAAGTTAGGTTTTTAAGAAAAAGTTAGTTTTGGTATAAGTTAGGTTTTTTCGAAAAAGTTAGTTTTGGTATAAGTTAGGTTATTATGAAAAAGTTAGGTTTTTTTGAAAAAGTTAGTTTTGGTATAAGTTAGGTTTTTAAGAAAAAGTTAGTTTTGGTATAAGTTAGGTTTTTTCGAAAAAGTTAGTTTTGGTATAAGTTGGGTTTTTTCTTAAAAGTTAGTTTTGGTATAAGTTAGGTTTTTTCAAAAAAGTTAGTTTTGGTATAAGTTAGGTTTTTTCGAAAAAGTTAGTTTTGGTATAAGTTAGGTTTTTTCGAAAAAGTTAGTTTTGGTATAAGTTAGGTTTTTTCGAAAAAGTTAGTTTTGGTATAAGTTAGGTTTTTTAGAAAAAGTTAGTTTTGGTATAAGTTAGGTTTTTTAGAAAAAGTTAGTTTTGGTATAAGTTAGGTTTTTTAGAAAAAGTTAGTTTTGGTATAAGTTAGGTTTTTTCGAAAAAGTTAGTTTTGGTATAAGTTAGTTTTGGTAAAAGTTAGGTTTTTAAGAAAAAGTTAGTTTTGGTATAAGTTAGGTTTTTTCGAAAAAGTTAGTTTTGGTATAAGTTAGGTTATTATGAAAAAGTTAGGTTTTTTCGAAAAAGTTAGTTTTGGTAAAAGTTAGGTTTTTTCGAAAAAGTAAGGTTTTTTAGAAAAAGTTAGTTTTGGTATAAGTTAGGTTTTTTCGAAAAAGTTAGTTTTGGAATAAGTTAGGTTTTTAAGAAAAAGTTAGTTTTGGTATAAGTTAGGTTTTTTCGAAAAAGTTAGTTTTGGTATAAGTTAGGTTTTTAAGAAAAAGTTAGTTTTGGTATAAGTTAGGTTTTTAAGAAAAAGTTAGTTTTGGTATAAGTTAGGTTTTTATGAAAAAGTTAGGTTTTTTCGAAAAAGTTAGTTTTGGTAAAAGTTAGGTTTTTAAGAAAAAGTTAGTTTTGGTATAAGTTAGGTTTTTTAGAAAAAGTTAGTTTTGGTATAAGTTAGGTTTTTTCGAAAAAGTTAGTTTTGGTATAAGTTAGGTTTTTGAGAAAAAGTTAGTTTTGGTATAAGTTAGGTTTTTTCGAAAAAGTTAGTTTTGGTATAAATTAGGTTTTTTCGAAAAAGTTAGTTTTGGTATAAGTTAGGTTTTTTCGAAAAAGTTAGTTTTGGTATAAGTTAGGTTTTTAAGAAAAAGTTAGTTTTGGTATAAGTTAGGTTTTTTCGAAAAAGTTAGTTTTGGTATAAGTTAGGTTTTTATGAAAAAGTTAGGTTTTTTCGAAAAAGTTAGTTTTGGTAAAAGTTAGGTTTTTAAGAAAAAGTTAGTTTTGGTATAAGTTAGGTTTTTTCGAAAAAGTTAGTTTTGGTATAAGTTAGGTTATTATGAAAAAGTTAGGTTTTTTCGAAAAAGTTAGTTTTGGTATAAGTTAGGTTTTTATGAAAAAGTTAGTTTTGGTATAAGTTAGGTTTTTTCGAAAAAGTTAGTTTTGGTATAAGTTAGGTTTTTTAGAAAAAGTTAGTTTTGGTATAAGTTAGGTTTTTGAGAAAAAGTTAGTTTTGGTATAAGTTAGGTTTTTTAGAAAAAGTTAGTTTTGGTATAAGTTAGGTTTTTTCGAAAAAGTTAGTTTTGGTATAAGTTAGATTTTTTCGAAAAAGTTTGTTTTGGTATAAATTAGGTTTTTTCGAAAAAGTTAGTTTTGGTATAAGTTAGGTTTTTTAGAAAAAGTTAGTTTTGGTATAAGTTAGGTTTTTTCGAAAAAGTTAGTTTTGGTATAAGTTAGGTTTTTTCGAAGAAGTTAGTTTTGGTATAAGTTAGGTTTTTATGGAAAAGTTAGGTTTTTTCGAAAAAGTTAGTTTTGGTATAAGTTAGGTTTTTATGAAAAAGTTAGTTTTGGTATAAGTTAGGTTTTTATGAAAAAGTTAGGTTTTTTCGAAAAAGTTAGTTTTGGTAAAAGTTAGGTTTTTATGAAAAAGTTAGGTTTTTTCGAAAAAGTTAGTTTTGGTAAAAGTTAGGTTTTTAAGAAAAAGTTAGTTTTGGTATAAGTTAGGTTTTTTAGAAAAAGTTAGTTTTGGTATAAGTTAGGTTTTTTAGAAAAAGTTAGTTTTGGTATAAGTTAGGTTTTTTCGAAAAAGTTAGTTTTCTTATAAGTTAGGTTTTTAAGAAAAAGTTAGTTTTGGTATAAGTTAGGTTTTTTCGAAAAAGTTAGTTTTGGTATAAGTTAGGTTTTTTCGAAAAAGTTAGTTTTGGTATAAGTTAGGTTTTTAAGAAAAAGTTAGTTTTGGTATAAGTTAGGTTTTTTAGAAAAAGTTAGTTTTGGTATAAGTTAGGTTTTTTAGAAAAAGTTAGTTTTGGTATAAGTTAGGTTTTTTCGAAAAAGTTAGTTTTGGTATAAGTTAGGTTTTTTCGAAAAAGTAAGGTTTTTTCGAAAAAGTTAGTTTTGGTATAAGTTAGGTTTTTTCGAAAAAGTTAGTTTTGGTATAAGTTAGGTTTTTTCGAAAAAGTTAGTTTTGGTATAAATTAGGTTTTTTCGAAAAAGTTAGTTTTGGTATAAGTTAGGTTTTTTAGAAAAAGTTAGTTTTGGTATAAGTTAGGTTTTTTAGAAAAAGTTAGTTTTGGTATAAATTAGGTTTTTTCGAAAAAGTTAGTTTTGGTATAAGTTAGGTTTTTTCGAAAAAGTTAGTTTTGGTATAAGTTAGGTTTTTTAGAAAAAGTTAGTTTTGGTATAAGTTAGGTTTTTTAGAAAAAGTTAGTTTTGGTATAAGTTAGGTTTTTTCGAAAAAGTTAGTTTTGGTATAAGTTAGGTTTTTATGAAAAAGTTAGGTTTTTTCGAAAAAGTTAGTTTTGGTATAAGTAAGGTTTTTAAGAAAAAGTTAGTTTTGGTATAAGTTAGGTTTTTTCGAAAAAGTTAGTTTTGGTATAAGTTAGGTTTTTATGGAAAAGTTAGGTTTTTTCGAAAAAGTTAGTTTTGGTATAAGTTAGGTTTTTATGAAAAAGTTAGTTTTGGTATAAGTTAGGTTTTTATGAAAAAGTTAGGTTTTTTCGAAAAAGTTAGTTTTGGTAAAAGTTAGGTTTTTATGAAAAAGTTAGGTTTTTTCGAAAAAGTTAGTTTTGGTAAAAGTTAGGTTTTTAAGAAAAAGTTAGTTTTGGTATAAATTAGGTTTTTTCGAAAAAGTTAGTTTTGGTATAAGTTAGGTTTTTTCGAAAAAGTTAGTTTTGGTATAAGTTAGGTTTTTTCGAAAAAGTTAGTTTTCTTATAAGTTAGGTTTTTAAGAAAAAGTTAGTTTTGGTATAAGTTAGGTTTTTTCGAAAAAGTTAGTTTTGGTATAAGTTAGGTTTTTTCGAAAAAGTTAGTTTTGGTATAAGTTAGGTTTTTAAGAAAAAGTTAGTTTTGGTATAAGTTAGGTTTTTTAGAAAAAGTTAGTTTTGGTATAAGTTAGGTTTTTTAGAAAAAGTTAGTTTTGGTATAAGTTAGGTTTTTTCGAAAAAGTTAGTTTTGGTATAAGTTAGGTTTTTTCGAAAAAGTAAGGTTTTTTCGAAAAAGTTAGTTTTGGTATAAGTTAGGTTTTTTCGAAAAAGTTAGTTTTGGTATAAGTTAGGTTTTTTCGAAAAAGTTAGTTTTGGTATAAATTAGGTTTTTTCGAAAAAGTTAGTTTTGGTATAAGTTAGGTTTTTTAGAAAAAGTTAGTTTTGGTATAAGTTAGGTTTTTTAGAAAAAGTTAGTTTTGGTATAAATTAGGTTTTTTCGAAAAAGTTAGTTTTGGTATGAGTTAGGTTTTTTCGAAAAAGTTAGTATTTATATAAGTAAGGTTTTTTCGAAAAAGTTAGTTTTGGTATAAGTTAGGTTTTTAAGAAAAAGTTAGTTTTGGTATAAGTTAGGTTTTTAAGAAAAAGTTAGTTTTGGTATAAGTTAGGTTTTTTCGAAAAAGTTAGTTTTGGTATAAGTTAGGTTTTTATGAAAAAGTTAGGTTTTTTCGAAAAAGTTAGTTTTGGTATAAGTAAGGTTTTTAAGAAAAAGTTAGTTTTGGTATAAGTTAGGTTTTTTCGAAAAAGTTAGTTTTGGTATAAGTTAGGTTTTTGAGAAAAAGTTAGTTTTGGTATAAGTTAGGTTTTTTTCGAAAAAGTTAGTTTTGGTATAAATTAGGTTTTTTCGAAAAAGTTAGTTTTGGTATAAGTTAGGTTTTTTCGAAAAAGTTAGTTTTGGTATAAGTTAGGTTTTTTCGAAAAAGTTAGTTTTGGTATAAGTTAGGTTTTTTCGAAAAAGTTAGTATTGGTATAAGTAAGGTTTTTTCGAAAAAGTTAGTTTTGGTATAAGTTAGGTTTTTAAGAAAAAGTTAGTTTTGGTATAAGTTAGGTTTTAAAGAAAAAGTTAGTTTTGGAAAAAGTTAGGTTTTTAAGAAAAAGTTAGTTTTGGTATAAGTTAGGTTTTTATGAAAAAGTTAGGTTTTTTCGAAAAAGTTAGTTTTGGTATAAGTTAGGTTTTTAAGAAAAAGTTAGTTTTGGTATAAGTTAGGTTTTTATGAAAAAGTTAGGTTTTTTCGAAAAAGTTAGTTTTGGTAAAAGTTAGGTTTTTTCGAAAAAGTAAGGTTTTTTAGAAAAAGTTAGTTTTGGTATAAGTTAGGTTTTTTCGAAAAAGTTAGTTTTGGTATAAGTTAGGTTTTTAAGAAAAAGTTAGTTTTGGTATAAGTTAGGTTTTTTCGAAAAAGTTAGTTTTGGTATAAGTTAGGTTTTTGAGAAAAAGTTAGTTTTGGTATAAGTTAGGTTTTTGAGAAAAAGTTAGTTTTGGTATAAGTTAGGTTTTTTAGAAAAAGTTAGTTTTGGTATAAGTTAGGTTTTTTAGAAAAAGTTAGGTTTTTTCGAAAAAGTTAGTTTTGGTATAAGTTAGGTTTTTTAGAAAAAGTTAGTTTTGGTATAAGTTAGGTTTTTTCGAAAAAGTTAGTTTTGGTATAAGTTAGGTTTTTTCGAAAAAGTTAGTTTTGGTATAAGTTAGGTTTTTATGAAAAAGTTAGGTTTTTTCGAAAAAGTTAGTTTTGGTATAAGTTAGGTTTTTTCGAAAAAGTTAGTTTTGGTATAAGTTAGGTTTTTGAGAAAAAGTTAGTTTTGGTATAAGTTAGGTTTTTTCGAAAAAGTTAGTTTTGGTATAATTTAGGTTTTTTCGAAAAAGTTAGTTTTGGTATAAATTAGGTTTTTTCGAAAAAGTTAGTTTTGGTATAAGTTAGGTTTTTTCGAAAAAGTTAGTTTTGGTATAAGTTAGGTTTTTATGAAAAAGTTAGGTTTTTTCGAAAAAGTTAGTTTTGGTATAAGTTAGGTTTTTATGAAAAAGTTAGTTTTGGTATAAGTTAGGTTTTTTCGAAAAAGTTAGTTTTGGTATAAGTTAGGTTTTTTAGAAAAAGTTAGTTTTGGTATAAGTTAGGTTTTTGAGAAAAAGTTAGTTTTGGTATAAGTTAGGTTTTTTAGAAAAAGTTAGTTTTGGTATAAGTTAGGTTTTTTCGAAAAAGTTAGTTTTGGTATAAGTTAGGTTTTTTCGAAAAAGTTAGTTTTGGTATAAATTAGGTTTTTTCGAAAAAGTTAGTTTTGGTATAAGTTAGGTTTTTTCGAAAAAGTTAGTTTTGGTATAAGTTAGGTTTTTTAGAAAAAGTTAGTTTTGGTATAAGTTAGGTTTTTTCGAAAAAGTTAGTTTTGGTATAAGTTAGGTTTTTTCGAAAAAGTTAGTTTTGGTATAAATTAGGTTTTTTCTAAAAAGTTAGTTTTGGTATAAGTTAGGTTTTTTCGAAAAAGTTAGTTTTGGTATAAGTTAGGTTTTTAAGAAAAAGTTAGTTTTGGTATAAGTTAGGTTTTTTCGAAAAAGTTAGTTTTGGTATAAGTTAGGTTTTTTCGAAAAAGTTAGTTTTGGTATAAGTTAGGTTTTTATGGAAAAGTTATGTTTTTTCGAAAAAGTTAGTTTTGGTATAAGTTAGGTTTTTATGAAAAAGTTAGTTTTGGTATAAGTTAGGTTTTTTCGAAAAAGTTAGTTTTGGTATAAGTTAGGTTTTTTAGAAAAAGTTAGTTTTGGTATAAGTTAGGTTTTTGAGAAAAAGTTAGTTTTGGTATAAGTTAGGTTTTTTAGAAAAAGTTAGTTTTGGTATAAGTTAGGTTTTTTCGAAAAAGTTAGTTTTGGTATAAGTTAGGTTTTTTCGAAAAAGTTAGTTTTGGTATAAATTAGGTTTTTTCGAAAAAGTTAGTTTTGGTATAAGTTAGGTTTTTTAGAAAAAGTTAGTTTTGGTATAAGTTAGGTTTTTTCGAAAAAGCTAGTTTTGGTATAAGTTAGGTTTTTTCGAAAAAGTTAGTTTTGGTATAAGTTAGGTTTTTATGAAAAAGTTAGGTTTTTTCGAAAAAGTTAGTTTTGGTATAAGTTAGGTTATTATGAAAAAGTTAGTTTTGGTATAAGTTAGGTTTTTATGAAAAAGTTAGGTTTTTTCGAAAAAGTTAGTTTTGGTAAAAGTTAGGTTTTTATGAAAAAGTTAGGTTTTTTCGAAAAAGTTAGTTTTGGTATAAGTTAGGTTTTTATGAAAAAGTTAGTTTTGGTATAAGTTAGGTTTTTTCGAAAAAGTTAGTTTTGGTATAAGTTAGGTTTTTTAGAAAAAGTTAGTTTTGGTATAAGTTAGGTTTTTATGAAAAAGTTAGGTTTTTTCGAAAAAGTTAGTTTTGGTAAAAGTTAGGTTTTTTCGAAAAAGTAAGGTTTTTTAGAAAAAGTTAGTTTTGGTATAAGTTAGGTTTTTTCGAAAAAGTTAGTTTTGGTATAAGTTAGGTTTTTATGAAAAAGTTAATTTTGGTATAAATTAGGTTTTTTCGAAAAAGTTAGTTTTGGTATAAGTTAGGTTTTTGCGAAAAAGTTAGTTTTGGTATAAGTTAGGTTTTTATGAAAAAGTTAGGTTTTTTCGAAAAAGTTAGTTTTGGTATAAGTTAGGTTTTTATGAAAAAGTTAGTTTTGGTATAAGTTAGGTTTTTTCGAAAAAGTTAGTTTTGGTATAAATTAGGTTTTTTCGAAAAAGTTAGTTTTGGTATAAGTTAGGTTTTTTCGAAGAAGTTAGTTTTGATATAAGTTAGGTTTTTGAGAAAAAGTTAGTTTTGGTATAAGTTAGGTTTTTTCGAAAAAGTTAGTTTTGGTATAAGTTAGGTTTTTATGAAAAAGTTAGTTTTGGTATAAGTTAGGTTTTTTCGAAAAAGTTAGTTTTGGTATAAGTTAGGTTTTTTAGAAAAAGTTAGTTTTGGTATAAGTTAGGTTTTTTCGAAAAAGTTAGTTTTGGTATAAGTTAGGTTTTTTCGAAAAAGTTAGTTTTGGTATAAATTAGGTTTTTTCGAAAAAGTTAGTATTTTTATAAGTTAGGTTTTTTCGAAAAAGTTAGTTTTGGTATAAGTTTGGTTTTTTCGAAAAAGTTAGTTTTGGTAAAAGTTAGGTTTTTTCGAAAAAGTAAGGTTTTTTAGAAAAAGTTAGTTTTGGTATAAGTTAGGTTTTTTCGAAAAAGTTAGTTTTGGTATAAGTTAGGTTTTTAAGAAAAAGTTAGTTTTGGTATAAAATAGGTTTTTTCGAAAAAGTTAGTTTTGGTATAAGTTAGGTTTTTTCGAAAAAGTTAGTTTTGGTATAAGTTAGGTTTTTTCGAAAAAGTTAGTTTTGGTATAATTTAGGTTTTTTCGAAAAAGTTAGTTTTGGTATAAATTAGGTTTTTTCGAAAAAGTTAGTTTTGGTATAAGTTAGGTTTTTTCGAAAAAGTAAGTTTTGGTATAAGTTAGGTTTTTAAGAAAAAGTTAGTTTTGGTATAAATTAGGTTTTTTCGAAAAAGTTAGTTTTGGTATAAGTTAGGTTTTTTAGAAAAAGTTAGTTTTGGTATAAATTAGGTTTTTTCGAAAAGTTAGTTTTGGTATAAATTAGGTTTTTTCGAAAAAGTTAGTTTTGGTATATGTTAGGTTTTTATGAAAAAGTTAGTTTTCTTATAAGTTAGGTTTTTATGAAAAAGTAAGGTTTTTTAGAAAAAGTTAGTTTTGGTATAAATTAGGTTTTTAAGAAAAAGTTAGTTTTGGTATAAGTTAGGTTTTTATGAAAAAGTTAGGTTTTTTCGAAAAAGTTAGTTTTGGTATAAGTTAGGTTTTTATGAAAAAGTTAGGTTTTATCGAAAAAGTTAGTTTTGGTATAAGTTAGGTTTTTTCGAAAAAGTTAGTTTTGGTATATGTTAGGTTTTTTCGAAAAAGTTAGTTTTGGTATAAGTTAGGTTTTTATGAAAAAGTTAGTTTTCTTATAAGTTAGGTTTTTATGAAAAAGTTAGGTTTTTTCGAAAAAGTTAGTTTTGGTAAAAGTTAGGTTTTTTCGAAAAAGTAAGGTTTTTTAGAAAAAGTTAGTTTTGGTATAAGTTAGGTTTTTTCGAAAAAGTTAGTTTCGGTATAAGTTAGGTTTTTTCGAAAAAGTTAGTTTTGGTATAAGTTAGGTTTTTGAGAAAAAGTTAGTTTTGGTATAAGTTAGGTTTTTTAGAAAAAGTTAGTTTTGGTATAAGTTAGGTTTTTTCGAAAAAGTTAGTTTTGGTATAAGTTAGGTTTTTTCGAAAAAGTTAGTTTTGGTATAAATTAGGTTTTTTCGAAAAAGTTAGTTTTGGTATAAGTTAGGTTTTTTCGAAAAAGTTAGTTTTGGTATAAGTTAGGTTTTTAAGAAAAAGTTAGTTTTGGTATAAGTTAGGTTTTTTCGAAAAAGTTAGTTTTGGTATAAGTTAGGTTTTTTCGAAAAAGTTAGTTTTGGTATAAATTAGGTTTTTTCGAAAAAGTTAGTTTTGGTATAAGTTAGGTTTTTTTAGAAAAAGTTAGTTTTGGTATAAGTTAGGTTTTTTCGAAAAAGTTAGTTTTGGTATAAGTTAGGTTTTTATGAAAAAGTTAGGTTTTTTCGAAAAAGTTAGTTTTGGTATAAGTTAGGTTTTTAAGAAAAAGTTAGTTTTGGTATAAGTTAGGTTTTTTCGAAAAAGTTAGTTTTGGTAAAAGTTAGGTTTTTGAGAAAAAGTAAGGTTTTTTAGAAAAAGTTAGTTTTGGTATAAGTTAGGTTTTTTCGAAAAAGTAAGGTTTTTTAGAAAAAGTTAGTTTTGGTATAAGTTAGGTTTTTTCGAAAAAGTTAGTTTTGGTATAAGTTAGGTTTTTTCGAAAAAGTTAGTTTTGGTAAAAGTTAGGTTTTTTCGAAAAAGTAAGGTTTTTTAGAAAAAGTTAGTTTTGGTATAAGTTAGGTTTTTTCGAAAAAGTTAGTTTTGGTATAAGTTAGGTTTTTAAGAAAAAGTTAGTTTTGGTATAAGTTAGGTTTTTTCGAAAAAGTTAGTTTTGGTATCAGTTGGGTTTTTTCGAAAAAGTTAGTGTTGGTATAAGTTAGGTTTTTTAGAAAAAGTTAGTTTTGGTATAAGTTAGGTTTTTTCGAAAAAGTTAGTTTTGGTATAAGTTAGGTTTTTTCGAAAAAGTTAGTTTTGGTATAAGTTAGGTTTTTTCGAAAAAGTTAGTTTTGGTATAAGTTAGGTATTTGAGAAAAAGTTAGTTTTGGTATAAGTTAGGTTTTTTAGAAAAAGTTAGTATTGGTATAAGTTAGGTTTTTATGAAAAAGTTAGGTTTTTTCGAAAAAGTTAGTGTTGGTATAAGTTAGGTTTTTTAGAAAAAGTTAGTTTTGGTATAAGTTAGGTTTTTTCGAAAAAGTTAGTTTTGGTATAAGTTAGGTTTTTTCGAAAAAGTTAGTTTTGGTATAAATTAGGTTTTTTCGAAAAAGTTAGTTTTGGTATAAGTTAGGTTTTTTAGAAAAAGTTAGTTTTGGTATAAGTTAGGTTTTTGAGAAAAAGTTAGTATTGGTATAAGTTAGGTTTTTATGAAAAAGTTAGGTTTTTTAGAAAAAGTTAGTTTTGGTATAAGTTAGGTTTTTAAGAAAAAGTTAGTTTTGGTATAAGTTAGGTTTTTTCGAAAAAGTTAGTATTGGTATAAGTTAGGTTTTTATGAAAAAGTTAGGTTTTTTCGAAAAAGTTAGTTTTGGTATAAGTTAGGTTTTTATGAAAAAGTTAGTTTTGGTATAAGTTAGGATTTTTCGAAAAAGTTAGTTTTGGTATAAGTTAGGTTTTTTAGAAAAAGTTAGTTTTGGTATAAGTTAGGTTTTTTAGAAAAAGTTAGTTTTGGTATAAGTTAGGTTTTTTAGAAAAAGTTAGTTTTGGTATAAGTTAGGTTTTTATGAAAAAGTTAGGTTTTTTCGAAAAAGTTAGTTTTGGTAAAAGTTAGGTTTTTAAGAAAAAGTTAGTTTTGGTATAAGTTAGGTTTTTTCGAAAAAGTTAGTTTTGGTATAAGTTAGGTTTTTATGAAAAAGTTAGGTTTTTTCGAAAAAGTTAGTTTTGGTAAAAGTTAGGTTTTTTCGAAAAAGTAAGGTTTTTTAGAAAAAGTTAGTTTTGGTATAAGTTAGGTTTTTTCGAAAAAGTTAGTTTTGGTATAAGTTAGGTTTTTAAGAAAAAGTTAGTTTTGGTATAAGTTAGGTTTTTTCGAAAAAGTTAGTTTTGGTATAAGTTAGGTTTTTTAGAAAAAGTGAGTTTTGGTATAAGTTAGGTTTTTTCGAAAAAGTTAGTTTTTTTATAAGTTAGGTTTTTTCGAAAAAGTTAGTTTTGGTATGAGTTAGGTTTTTTCGAAAAAGTTAGTTTTGGTATAAGTTAGGTTTTTTCGAAAAAGTTAGTATTGGTATAAGTTAGGTTTTTTAGAAAAAGTTAGTTTTGGTATAAGTTAGGTTTTTATGAAAAAGTTAGTTTTGGTATAAGTTAGGTTTTTTAGAAAAAGTTAGTTTTGGTATAAGTTAGGTTTTTTAGAAAAAGTTAGTTTTGGTATAAGTTAGGTTTTTATGAAAAAGTTAGGTTTTTTCGAAAAAGTTAGTTTTGGTAAAAGTTAGGTTTTTTCGAAAAAGTAAGGTTTTTTAGAAAAAGTTAGTTTTGGTAAAAGTTAGGTTTTTATGAAAAAGTTAATTTTGGTATAAATTAGGTTTTTTCGAAAAAGTTAGTTTTGGTATAAGTTAGGTTTTTTCGAAAAAGTTAGTTTTGGTATAAGTTAGGTTTTTATGAAAAAGTTAGGTTTTATCGAAAAAGTTAGTTTTGGTATAAGTTAGGTTTTTATGAAAAAGTTAGTTTTGGTATAAGTTAGGTTTTTTCGAAAAAGTTAGTTTTGGTATAAATTAGGTTTTTTCGAAAAAGTTAGTTTTGGTATAAGTTAGGTTTTTTCGAAAAAGTTAGTTTTGATATAAGTTAGGTTTTTTCGAAAAAGTTAGTATTGGTATAAGTTAGGTTTTTTCGAAAAAGTTAGTTTTGGTATAAGTTAGGTTTTTATGAAAAAGTTAGTTTTGGTATAAGTTAGGTTTTTTCGAAAAAGTTAGTTTTTTTATAAGTTAGGTTTTTTCGAAAAAGTTAGTTTTGGTATGAGTTAGGTTTTTTCGAAAAAGTTAGTATTGGTATAAGTTAGGTTTTTTCGAAAAAGTTAGTTTTGGTATAAGTTAGGTTTTTTCGAAAAAGTTAGTATTGGTATAAGTTAGGTTTTTTCGAAAAAGTTAGTTTTGGTATAAGTTAGGTTTTTTCGAAAAAGTTAGTTTTGATATAAGTTAGGTTTTTTCGAAAAAGTTAGTATTGGTATAAGTTAGGTTTTTATGAAAAAGTTAGTTTTGGTATAAGTTAGGTTTTTTAGAAAAAGTGAGTTTTGGTATAAGTTAGGTTTTTTCGAAAAAGTTATTTTTTTTATAAGTTAGGTTTTTTCGAAAAAGTTAGTTTTGGTATGATTTAGGTTTTTTCGAAAAAGTTAGTTTTGGTATAAGTTAGGTTTTTTCGAAAAAGTTAGTATTGGTATAAGTTAGGTTTTTTCGAAAAAGTTAGTTTTGGTATAAGTTAGGTTTTTTCGAAAAAGTTAGTTTTTTTATAAGTTAGGTTTTTTCGAAAAAGTTAGTTTTGGTATGAGTTAGGTTTTTTCGAAAAAGTTAGTTTTGGTATAAGTTAGGTTTTTTCGAAAAAGTTAGTATTGGTATAAGTTAGGTTTTTATGAAAAAGTTAGTTTTGGTATAAGTTAGGTTTTTATGAAAAAGTTAGTTTTGGTATAAGTTAGGTTTTTTCGAAAAAGTTTGTTTTGGTATAAGTTAGGTTTTTTAGAAAAAGTTAGTTTTGGTATAAGTTATTTTTTTTAGAAAAAGTTAGTTTTGGTATAAGTTAGGTTTTTATGAAAAAGTTAGGTTTTTTCGAAAAAGTTAGTTTTGGTAAAAGTTAGGTTTTTTCGAAAAAGTAAGGTTTTTTAGAAAAAGTTAGTTTTGGTATAAGTTAGGTTGTTATGAGAAAGTTAGGTTTTTTCGAAAAAGTTAGTTTTGGTATAAGTTAGGTTTTTATGAAAAAGGTAATTTTGGTATAAATTAGGTTTTTTCGAAAAAGTTAGTTTTGGTATAAGTTAGGTTTTTTCGAAAAAGTTAGTTTTGGTATAAGTTAGGTTTTTATTAAAAAGTTAGGTTTTTTCGAAAAAGTTAGTTTTGGTATAAGTTAGGTTTTTATGAAAAAGTTAGTTTTGGTATAAGTTAGGTTTTTTCGAAAAAGTTAGTTTTGGTATAAATTAGGTTTTTTCGAAAAAGTTAGTTTTGGTATAAGTTAGGTTTTTTCGAAAAAGTAAGTTTTGATATAAGTTAGGTTTTTTCGAAAAAGTTAGTATTGGTATAAGTTAGGTTTTTTCGAAAAAGTTAGTTTTGGTATAAGTTAGGTTTTTATGAAAAAGTTAGTTTTGGTATAAGTTAGGTTTTTTCGAAAAAGTTAGTTTTTTTATAAGTTAGGTTTTTTCGAAAAAGTTAGTTTTGGTATGAGTTAGGTTTTTTCGAAAAAGTTAGTATTGGTATTAATTAGGTTTTTTCGAAAAAGTTAGTTTTGGTATAAGTTAGGTTTTTTCGAAAAAGTTAGTTTTGATATAAGTTAGGTTTTTTCGAAAAAGTTAGTATTGGTATAAGTTAGGTTTTTTCGAAAAAGTTAGTTTTGGTATAAGTTAGGTTTTTTCGAAAAAGTTAGTTTTGGTATAAGTTAGGTTTTTTAGAAAAAGTGAGTTTTGGTATAAGTTAGGTTTTTTCGAAAAAGTTAGTTTTGGTAAAAGTTAGGTTTTTTCGAAAAAGTAAGGTTTTTTAGAAAAAGTTAGTTTTGGTATAAGTTAGGTTTTTTCGAAAAAGTTAGTTTTGGTATAAGTTAGATTTTTAAGAAAAAGTTAGTTTTGGTATAAGTTAGGTTTTTTCGAAAAAGTTAGTTTTGGTATAAGTTAGGTTTTTTAGAAAAAGTTAGTTTTGGTATAAGTTAGGTTTTTTCGAAAAAGTTAGTTTTTTTATAAGTTAGGTTTTTTCGAAAAAGTTAGTTTTGGTATAAGTTAGGTTTTTTCGAAAAAGTTAGTTTTGATATAAGTTAGGTTTTTTCGAAAAAGTTAGTATTGGTATAAGTTAGGTTTTTTCGAAAAAGTTAGTTTTGGTATAAGTTAGGTTTTTTCGAAAAAGTTAGTTTTGGTATAAGTTAGGTTTTTTAGAAAAAGTGAGTTTTGGTATAAGTTAGGTTTTTTCGAAAAAGTTAGTTTTGGTAAAAGTTAGGTTTTTTCGAAAAAGTAAGGTTTTTTAGAAAAAGTTAGTTTTGGTATAAGTTAGGTTTTTTCGAAAAAGTTAGTTTTGGTATAAGTTAGGTTTTTTAGAAAAAGTTAGTTTTCGTATAATTAGGTTTTTTCGAAAAAGTTAGTTTTGGTATAAGTTAGGTTTTTTCGAAAAAGTTAGTTTTGGTATAAGTTAGGTTTTTGAGAAAAGTTAGTTTTGGTATAAGTTAGGTTTTTGAGAAAAAGTTAGTTTTGGTATAAGTTAGGTTTTTTAGAAAAAGTTAGTTTTGGTATAAGTTAGGTTTTTTCGAAAAAGTTAGTTTTGGTATAAGTTAGGTTTTTTCGAAAAAGATAGTTTTGGTATAAATTAGGTTTTTTCGAAAAAGTTAGTTTTGGTATAAGTTAGGTTTTTTAGAAAAAGTTAGTTTTGGTATAAGTTAGGTTTTTAAGAAAAAGTTAGTTTTGGTATAAGTTAGGTTTTTTCGAAAAAGTTAGTATTGGTATAAGTTAGGTTTTTATGAAAAGTTAGGTTTTTTAGAAAAAGTTAGTTTTGGTATAAGTTAGGTTTTTTAGAAAAAGTTAGTTTTGGTATAAGTTAGGTTTTTTCGAAAAAGTTAGTTTTGGTATAAGTTAGGTTTTTATGAAAAAGTTAGGTTTTTTCGAAAAAGTTAGTTTTGGTAAAAGTTAGGTTTTTAAGAAAAAGTTAGTTTTGGTATAAGTTAGGTTTTTTCGAAAAAGTTAGTTTTGGTATAAGTTAGGTTTTTATCAAAAAGTTAGGTTTTTTCGAAAAAGTTAGTTTTGGTAAAAGTTAGGTTTTTTCGAAAAAGTAAGGTTTTTTAGAAAAAGTTAGTTTTGGTATAAGTTAGGTTTTTTCGAAAAAGTTAGTTTTGGTATAAGTTAGGTTTTTAAGAAAAAGTTAGTTTTGGTATAAGTTAGGTTTTTTCGAAAAAGTTAGTTTTTTTATAAGTTAGGTTTTTTCGAAAAAGTTAGTTTTGGTATGAGTTAGGTTTTCTCGAAAAAGTTAGTTTTGGTATAAGTTAGGTTTTTTCGAAAAAGTTAGTATTGGTATAAGTTAGGTTTTTTCGAAAAAGTTAGTTTTGGTATAAGTTAGGTTTTTAAGAAAAAGTTAGTTTTGGTATAAGTTAGGTTTTTTCGAAAAAGTTAGTTTTGGTATACGTTAGGTTTTTGAGAAAAAGTTAGTTTTGGTATAAGTTAGGTTTTTTCGAAAAAGTTAGTTTTGGTATAAGTTAGGTTTTTTCGAAAAAGTTAGTTTTGGTATAAGTTAGGTTTTTTCGAAAAAGTTAGTTTTGGTATAAGTTAGGTTTTTTCGAAAAAGTTAGTTTTGGTATAAGTTAGGTTTTTTCGAAAAAGTTAGTTTTGGTATAAGGTAGGTTTTTTCGAAAAAGTTAGTTTTGGTATAAGTTAGGTTTTTTCGAAAAAGTTAGTTTTGGTATAAGTTAGGTTTTTTCGAAAAAGTTAGTTTTGGTATAAGTTAGGTTTTTGAGAAAAAGTTAGTTTTGGTATAAGTTATGTTTTTTCGAAAAAGTTGGTTTTGGTATAAGTTAGGTTTTTGAGAAAAAGTTAGTTTTGGTATAAGTTAGGTTTTTAAGAAAAAGTTAGTTTTGGTATAAGTTAGGTTTTTTAGAAAAAGTTAGGTTTTTAAGAAAAAGTTAGTTTTGGTATAAGTTAGGTTTTTGAGAAAAAGTAAGGTTTTTTAGAATAAGTTAGTTTTGGTAAAAGTTAGGTTTTTTCGAAAAAGTTAGTTGTGGTATAAGTTAGGTTTTTTCGAAAAAGTTAGTTTTGGTATAAGTTAGGTTTTTTCGAAAAAGTTAGTTTTGGTATAAGTTAGGTTTTTTCGAAAAAGTTAGTTTTGGTATAAGTTAGGTTTTTTCGAAAAAGTTAGTTTTGGTATAAGTTAGGTTTTTTCGAAAAAGTTAGTTTTGGTATAAGTTAGGTTTTTGAGAAAAAGTTAGTTTTGGTATAAGTTAGGTTTTTTCGAAAAAGTTAGTTTTGGTATAAGTTAGGTTTTTTCGAAAAAGTTAGTTTTGGTATAAGTTAGGTTTTTTCGAAAAAGTTAGTTTTGGTATAAGTTAGGTTTTTGAGAAAAAGTTAGTTTTGGTATAAGTTAGGTTTTTAAGAAAAAGTTAGTTTTGGTATAAGTTAGGTGTTTAAGAAAAAGTTAGGTTTTTAAGAAAAAGTTAGTTGTGGTATAAGTTAGGTTTTTAAGAAAAAGTTAGTTTTGGTATAAGTTAGGTTTTTTCGAAAAAGTTAGTTTTGGTATAAGTTAGGTTTTTTCGAAAAAGTTAGTTTTGGTATAAGTTAGGTTTTTTCGAAAAAGTTAGTTTTGGTATAAGTTAGGTTTTTTCGAAAAAGTTAGTTTTGGTATAAGTTAGGTTTTTGAGAAAAAGTTAGTTTTGGTATAAGTTAGGTTTTTTCGAAAAAGTTAGTTTTGGTATAAGTTAGGTTTTTGAGAAAAAGTTAGTTTTGGTATAAGTTAGGTTTTTTCGAAAAAGTTAGTTTTGGTATAAGTTAGGTTTTTGAGAAAAAGTTAGTTTTGGTATAAGTTATGTTTTTTCGAAAAAGTTGGTTTTGGTATAAGTTAGGTTTTTTCGAAAAAGTTAGTTTTGGTATAAGTTAAGTTTTTTAGAAAAAGTAAGTTTTGGTATAAGTTAGGTTTTTTAGAAAAAGTTAGGTTTTTAAGAAAAAGTTAGTTTTGGTATAAGTTAGGTTTTTAAGAAAAAGTTAGGTTTTTTAGAATAAGTTAGTTTTGGTAAAAGTTAGGTTTTTTCGAAAAAGTTAGTTGTGGTATAAGTTAGGTTTTTTCGAAAAAGTTAGTTGTGGTATAAGTTAGGTTTTTTCGAAAAAGTTAGTTTTGGTATAAGTTAGGTTTTTAAGAAAAAGTTAGTTTTGGTATAAGTTAGGTTTTTTCGAAAAAGTTAGTTTTGGTATAAGTTAGGTTTTTTCGAAAAAGTTAGTTTTGGTATAAGTTAGGTTTTTGAGAAAAAGTTAGTTTTGGTATAAGTTAGGTTTTTTCGAAAAAGTTAGTTTTGGTATAAGTTAGGTTTTTGAGAAAAAGTTAGTTTTGGTATAAGTTAGGTTTTTTCGAAAAAGTTAGTTTTGGTATAAGTTAGGTTTTTGAGAAAAAGTTAGTTTTGGTATAAGTTATGTTTTTTCGAAAAAGTTGGTTTTGGTATAAGTTAGGTTTTTTCGAAAAAGTTAGTTTTGGTATAAGTTAAGTTTTTTAGAAAAAGTAAGTTTTGGTATAAGTTAGGTTTTTTAGAAAAAGTTAGGTTTTTAAGAAAAAGTTAGTTTTGGTATAAGTTAGGTTTTTAAGAAAAAGTTAGGTTTTTTAGAATAAGTTAGTTTTGGTAAAAGTTAGGTTTTTTCGAAAAAGTTAGTTGTGGTATAAGTTAGGTTTTTTCGAAAAAGTTAGTTGTGGTATAAGTTAGGTTTTTTCGAAAAAGTTAGTTTTGGTATAAGTTAGGTTTTTAAGAAAAAGTTAGTTTTGGTATAAGTTAGGTTTTTGAGAAAAAGTTAGTTTTGGTATAAGTTAGGTTTTTTAGAAAAAGTTAGTTTTGGTATAAGTTAGGTTTTTTCGAAAAAGTTAGTTTTGGTATAAGTTAGGTTTTTAAGAAAAAGTTAGTTTTGGTATAAGTTAGGTTTTTT
Source organism: Anopheles funestus (assembly GCF_943734845.2). Taxonomy (NCBI): domain Eukaryota; kingdom Metazoa; phylum Arthropoda; class Insecta; order Diptera; family Culicidae; genus Anopheles; species Anopheles funestus. The sequence continues at coordinate 74,564 of NW_026045280.1, read as the reverse complement.
CGAAAAAGTTAGTTTTGGTATAAGTTAGGTTTTTTCGAAAAAGTTAGTTTTGGTATAAGTTAGGTTTTTTCGAAAAAGTTAGTTTTGGTATAAGTTAGGTTTTTAAGAAAAAGTTAGGTTTTTAAGAAAAAGTTAGTTGTGGTATAAGTTAGGTTTTTAAGAAAAAGTTAGTTTTGGTATAAGTTAGGTTTTTTCGAAAAAGTTAGTTTTGGTATAAGTTAGGTTTTTTCGAAAAAGTTAGTTTTGGTATAAGTTAGGTTTTTTAGAAAAAGTTAGGTTTTTTCGAAAAAGTTAGTTTTGGTATAAGTTAGGTTTTTGAGAAAAAGTTAGTTTTGGTATAAGTTAGGTTTTTTCGAAAAAGTTAGTTTTGGTATAAGTTAGGTTTTTTCGAAAAAGTTAGTTTTGGTATAAGTTAGGTTTTTGAGAAAAAGTTATTTTTTTGAGAAAAAGTTAGTTTTGGTATAAGTTAGGTTTTTGAGAAAAAGTTGAGTTTTTAAGAAAAAGTTAGTTTTGGTATAAGTTAGGTTTTTGAGAAAAAGTTAGGTTTTTGAGAAAAAGTTAGTTTTGGTATAAGTTAGGTTTTTTAGAAAAAGTTAGTTTTGGTATAAGTTAGGTTTTTAAGAAAAAGTTAGGCTTTTAAGAAAAGTTAGTTTTGGTATAAGTTAGGTTTTTTCGAAAAAGTTAGTTTTGGTATAAGTTAGGTTTTTGAGAAAAAGTTAGTTTTGGTATAAGTTAGGTTTTTTCGAAAAAGTTAGTTTTGGTATACGTTAGGTTTTTTCGAAAAAGTTAGTTTTGGTATAAGTTAGGTTTTTTCGAAAAAGTTAGTTTTGGTATAAGTTAGGTTTTTTCGAAAAAGTTAGTTTTGGTATAAGTTAGGTTTTTTCGAAAAAGTTAGTTTTGGTATAAGTTAGGTTTTTAAGAAAAAGTTAGGTTTTTTCGAAAAAGTTAGTTTTGGTATAAGTTAGGTTTTTTCGAAAAAGTTAGTTTTGGTATAAGTTAGGTTTTTGAGAAAAAGTTAGTTTTGGTATAAGTTAGGTTTTTTCGAAAAAGTTAGTTTTGGTATAAGTTAGGTTTTTTCGAAAAAGTTAGTTTTGGTATAAGTTAGGTTTTTTCGAAAAAGTTAGTTTTGGTATAAGTTAGGTTTTTTCGAAAAAGTTAGTTTTGGTATAAGTTAGGTTTTTTCGAAAAAGTTAGTTTTGGTATAAGTTAGGTTTTTTCGAAAAAGTTAGTTTTGGTATACGTTAGGTTTTTGAGAAAAAGTTAGTTTTGGTATAAGTTAGGTTTTTTCGAAAAAGTTAGTTTTGGTATAAGTTAGGTTTTTTCGAAAAAGTTAGTTTTGGTATAAGTTAGGTTTTTGAGAAAAAGTTAGTTTTGGTATAAGTTATGTTTTTTCGAAAAAGTTGGTTTTGGTATAAGTTAGGTTTTTGAGAAAAAGTTAGTTTTGGTATAAGTTAGGTTTTTTCGAAAAAGTTAGTTTTGGTATAAGTTAGGTTTTTAAGAAAAAGTTAGGTTTTTTCGAAAAAGTTAGTTTTGGTATAAGTTAGGTTTTTTCGAAAAAGTTAGTTTTGGTATAAGTTAGGTTTTTGAGAAAAAGTTAGTTTTGGTATAAGTTAGGTTTTTTCGAAAAAGTTAGTTTTGGTATAAGTTAGGTTTTTTCGAAAAAGTTAGTTTTGGTATAAGTTAGGTTTTTTCGAAAAAGTTAGTTTTGGTATAAGTTAGGTTTTTTCGAAAAAGTTAGTTTTGGTATAAGTTAGGTTTTTAAGAAAAAGTTAGGTTTTTTAAAAAAGTTAGTTTTGGTATAAGTTAGGTTTTTTCGAAATAGTTAGTTTTGGTATAAGTTAGGTTTTTTCGAAAAATTAGTTTTTTTAGAAAAAGTTAGGTTTGGTATAAGTTAGGTTTTTGAGAAAAAGTTAGTTTTGGTATAAGTTAGGTTTTTAAGAAAAAGTTAGTTTTGGTATAAGTTAGGTTTTTTCGAAAAAGTTAGTTTTGGTATAAGTTAGGTTTTTGAGAAAAAGTTAGTTTTGGTATAAGTTAGGTTTTTAAGAAAAAGTTAGGTTTTTAAGAAAAGTTAGTTTTGGTATAAGTTAGGTTTTTTCGAAAAAGTTAGTTTTGGTATAAGTTAGGTTTTTGAGAAAAAGTTAGTTTTGGTATAAGTTAGGTTTTTTCGAAAAAGTTAGTTTTGGTATAAGTTAGGTTTTTGAGAAAAAGTTAGTTTTGGTATAAGTTAGGTTTTTTCGAAAAAGTTAGTTTTGGTATAAGTTAGGTTTTTTAGAAAAAGTTAGTTTTGGTATAAGTTATTTTTTTTCGAAAAAGTTAGTTTTGGTAATAGATAGGTTTTTTCGAAAAAGTTAGTTTTGGTATAAGTTAGGTTTTTTAGAAAAAGTTAATTTTGGTAAAAGTTAGGTTTTTTAGAATAAGTTAGTTTTGGTATAAGTTAAGTTTCTTCGAAAAAGTTAGGTTTTTTCGAAAAAGTTAGTTTTGCTAAAAGTTAGGTTTTTTCGAAAAAGTTAGTTTTGGTATAAGTTAGGTTTTTTAGAAAAAGTTAGTTTTGGTATAAGTTAGGTTTTTTCGAAAAAGTTAGGTTTTTTAGAAAAAGTTAGTTTTGGTATAAGTTAGGTTTTTGAGAAAAAGTTAGTTTTGGTATAAGTTAGGTTTTTGAGAAAAAGTTAGTTTTGGTATAAGTTAGGTTTTTTCGAAAAAGTTAGTTTTGGTATAAGTTAGGTATTTTCGAAAAAGTTAGTTTTGGTATAAGTTAGGTTTTTTCGAAAAAGTTAGTTTTGGTATAAGTTAGGTTTTTTCGAAAAAGTTAGTTTTGGTATAAGTTAGGTTTTTTCGAAAAAGTTAGTTTTGGTATAAGTTAGGTTTTTGAGAAAAAGTTAGTTTTGGTATAAGTTAGGTTTTTTCGAAAAAGTTAGTTTTGGTATAAGTTAGGTTTTTTCGAAAAAGTTAGTTTTGGTATAAGTTAGGTTTTTAAGAAAAAGTTAGGTTTTTGAGAAAAAGTTAGTTTTGGTATAAGTTAGGTTTTTTCGAAAAAGTTAGTTTGTGTAAAAGTTAGGTTTTTTCGAAAAATTAGTTTTTTTAGAAAAAGTTAGTTTTTGTAAAAGTTAGGTTTTTTCGAAAAAGTTGGGTTTTTTAGAAAAAGTTAGTTTTGGTATAAGTTAGGTTTTTTCGAAAAAGTTAGTTTTGGTATAAGTTAGGTTTTTATGAAAAAGTTAGGTTTTTTCGAAAAAGTTAGTTTTGGTAAAAGTTAGGTTTTTACGAAAAAGTAAGGTTTTTTAGAAAAAGTTAGTTTTGGTATAAGTTAGGTTTTTTCGAAAAAGTTAGTTTTGGTATAAGTTAGGTTTTTTCGAAAAAGTTAGTTTTGGTATAAGTTAGGTTTTTATGAAAAAGTTAGGTTTTTTCGAAAAAGTTAGTTTTGGTATAAGTTAGGTTTTTGAGAAAAAGTTAGTTTTGGTATAAGTTAGGTTTTTAAGAAAAAGTTAGTTTTGGTATAAGTTAGGTTTTTAAGAAAAAGTTAGTTTTGGTATAAGTTAGGTTTTTAAGAAAAAGTTAGTTTTGGTATAAGTTAGGTTTTTTCGAAAAAGTTAGTTTTGGTATAAGTTAGGTTTTTTCGAAAAAGTTAGTTTTGGTATAAGTTAGGTTTTTATGAAAAAGTTAGGTTTTTTCGAAAAAGTTAGTTTTGGTATAAGTTAGGTTTTTAAGAAAAAGTTAGTTTTGGTATAAGTTAGGTTTTTTCGAAAAAGTTAGTTTTGGTATAAGTTAGGTTTTTGAGAAAAAGTTAGTTTTGGTATAAGTTAGGTTTTTTAGAAAAAGTTAGTTTTGGTATAAGTTAGGTTTTTTCGAAAAAGTTAGTTTTGGTATAAGTTAGGTTTTTTCGAAAAAGTTAGTTTTGGTATAAATTAGGTTTCTTCGAAAAAGTTAGTTTTGGTATAAGTTAGGTTTTTTTTAGAAAAAGTTAGTTTTGGTATAAGTTAGGTTTTTAAGAAAAAGTTAGTTTTGGTATAAGTTAGGTTTTTTCGAAAAAGTTAGTTTTGGTATAAGTTAGGTTTTTTAGAAAAAGTTAGTTTTGGTATAAATTAGGTTTTTTCGAAAAAGTTAGTTTTGGTATGAGTTAGGTTTTTTCGAAAAAGTTAGTTTTGGTATAAGTTAGGTTTTTTCGAAAAAGTTAGTATTGGTATAAGTTAGGTTTTTTAGAAAAAGTTAGTTTTGGTATAAGTTAGGTTTTTTAGAAAAAGTTAGTTTTGGTATAAGTTAGGTTTTTTCGAAAAAGTTAGTTTTGGTAAAAGTTAGGTTTTTTCGTAAAAGTAAGGATTTTTAGAAAAAGTTAGTTTTTGTATAAGTTAGGTTTTTTCGAAAAAGTTAGTTTTGGTATAAGTTAGGTTTTTTCGAAAAAGTTAGTTTTGGTATAAGTTAGGTTGTTATGAGAAAGTTTGGTTTTTTCGAAAAAGTTAGTTTTGGTAAAAGTTAGGTTTTTAAGAAAAAGTTAGTTTTGGTATAAGTTAGGTTTTTAAGAAAAAGTTAGTTTTGGTATAAGTTAGGTTTTTTCGAAAAAGTTAGTTTTGGTATAAGTTAGGTTTTTGAGAAAAAGTTAGTTTTGGTATAAGTTAGGTTTTTTCGAAAAAGTTAGTTTTGGTATAAGTTAGGTTTTTTCGAAAAAGTTAGTTTTGGTATAAGTTAGGTTTTTTCGAAAAAGTTAGTTTTGGTATAAATTAGGTTTTTTCGAAAAAGTTAGTTTTGGTATAAGTTAGGTTTTTTTAGAAAAAGTTAGTTTTGGTATAAGTTAGGTTTTTAAGAAAAAGTTAGTTTTGGTATAAGTTAGGTTTTTTCGAAAAAGTTAGTTTTGGTATAAGTTAGGTTTTTAAGAAAAAGTTAGTTTTGGTATAAGTTAGGTTTTTTCGAAAAAGTTAGTTTTGGTATAAGTTAGGTTTTTTCGAAAAAGTTAGTTTTGGTATAAGTTAGGTTTTTAAGAAAAAGTTAGTTTTCGTATAAGTTAGGTTTTTTCGAAAAAGTTAGTTTTGGTATAAGTTAGGTTTTTTCGAAAAAGTTAGTTTTGGTATAAGTTAGGTTTTTTAGAAAAAGTTAGTTTTGGTATAAGTTAGGTTTTTTAGAAAAAGTTAGTTTTGGTATAAGTTAGGTTTTTTCGAAAAAGTTAGTTTTGGTAAAAGTTAGGTTTTTTCGAAAAAGTAAGGTTTTTTAGAAAAAGTTAGTTTTGGTATAAGTTAGGTTTTTTCGAAAAAGTTAGTTTTGGTATAAGTTAGGTTTTTTCGAAAAAGTTAGTTTTGGTATAAGTTAGGTTTTTATGAAAAAGTTAGGTTTTTTCGAAAAAGTTAGTTTTGGTATAAGTTAGGTTTTTAAGAAAAAGTTAGTTTTGGTATAAGTTAGGTTTTTTCGAAAAAGTTAGTTTTGGTATAAGTTAGGTTTTTTAGAAAAAGTTAGTTTTGGTATAAGTTAGGTTTTTTAGAAAAAGTTAGTTTTGGTATAAGTTAGGTTTTTAAGAAAAAGTTAGTTTTGGTATAAGTTAGGTTTTTTCGAAAAAGTTAGTTTTGGTATAAGTTAGGTTTTTAAGAAAAAGTTAGTTTTGGTATAAGTTAGGTTTTTATGAAAAAGTTAGGTTTTTTCGAAAAAGTTAGTTTTGGTAAAAGTTAGGTTTTTAAGAAAAGTTAGTTTTGGTATAAGTTAGGTTTTTTCGAAAAAGTTAGTTTTGGTATAAGTTAGGTTATTATGAAAAAGTTAGGTTTTTTCGAAAAAGTAAGTTTTGGTAAAAGTTAGGTTTTTTCGAAAAAGTAAGGTTTTTTAGAAAAAGTTAGTTTTGGTATAAGTTAGGTTTTTTCGAAAAAGTTAGTTTTGGTATAAGTTAGGTTTTTAAGAAAAAGTTAGTTTTGGTATAAGTTAGGTTTTTTCGAAAAAGTTAGTTTTGGTATAAGTTAGGTTTTTAAGAAAAAGTTAGTTTTGGTATAAGTTAGGTTTTTTCGAAAAAGTTAGTTTTGGTATAAGTTAGGTTTTTTCGAAAAAGTTAGTTTTGGTATAAGTTAGGTTTTTTAGAAAAAGTTAGTTTTGGTATAAGTTAGGTTTTTTCGAAAAAGTTAGTTTTGGTATAAGTTAGGTTTTTATGAAAAAGTTGAGTTTTTTCGAAAAAGTTAGTTTTGGTAAAAGTTAGGTTTTTAAGAAAAAGTTAGTTTTGGTATAAGTTAGGTTTTTTAGAAAAAGTTAGTTTTGGTATAAGTTAGGTTTTTTAGAAAAAGTTAGTTTTGGTATAAGTTAGGTTTTTTAGAAAAAGTTAGTTTTGGTATAAGTTAGGTTTTTTCGAAAAAGTTAGTTTTGGTATAAGTTAGGTTTTTTCGAAAAAGTTAGTTTTGGTATAAGTTAGGTTTTTATGAAAAAGTTAGGTTTTTTCGAAAAAGTTAGTTTTGGTATAAGTTAGGTTTTTAAGAAAAAGTTAGTTTTGGTATAAGTTAGGTTTTTTCGAAAAAGTTAGTTTTGGTATAAGTTAGGTTTTTTAGAAAAAGTTAGTTTTGGTATAAGTTAGGTTTTTTAGAAAAAGTTAGTTTTGGTATAAGTTAGGTTTTTAAGAAAAAGTTAGTTTTGGTATAAGTTAGGTTTTTTCGAAAAAGTTAGTTTTGGTATAAGTTAGGTTTTTAAGAAAAAGTTAGTTTTGGTATAAGTTAGGTTTTTATGAAAAAGTTAGGTTTTTTCGAAAAAGTTAGTTTTGGTAAAAGTTAGGTTTTTAAGAAAAAGTTAGTTTTGGTATAAGTTAGGTTTTTTCGAAAGAGTTAGTTTTGGTATAAGTTAGGTTATTATGAAAAAGTTAGGTTTTTCGAAAAAGTAATTTTTGGTAAAAGTTAGGTTTTTTCGAAAAAGTAAGGTTTTTTAGAAAAAGTTAGTTTTGGTGTAAGTTAGGTTTTTTCGAAAAAGTTAGTTTTGGTATAAGTTAGGTTTTTAAGAAAAAGTTAGTTTTGTTATAAGTTAGGTTTTTTCGAAAAAGTTAGTTTTGGTATAAGTTAGGTTTTTAAGAAAAAGTTAGTTTTGGTATAAGTTAGGTTTTTATGAAAAAGTTAGGTTTTTTCGAAAAAGTTAGTTTTGGTAAAAGTTAGGTTTTTAAGAAAAAGTTAGTTTTGGTATAAGTTAGGTTTTTTCGAAAAAGTTAGTTTTGGTATAAGTTAGGTTATTATGAAAAAGTTAGGTTTTTTCGAAAAAGTAATTTTTGGTAAAAGTTAGGTTTTTTCGAAAAAGTAAGGTTTTTTAGAAAAAGTTAGTTTTGGTGTAAGTTAGGTTTTTTCGAAAAAGTTAGTTTTGGTATAAGTTAGGTTTTTAAGAAAAAGTTAGTTTTGGTATAAGTTAGGTTTTTTCGAAAAAATTAGTTTTGGTATAAGTTAGGTTTTTTCGAAAAAGTTAGTTTTGGTATAAGTTAGGTTTTTTAGAAAAAGTTAGTTTTGGTATAAGTTAGGTTTTTTAGAAAAAGTTAGTTTTGGTATAAGTTAGGTTTTTATGAAAAAGTTAGGTTTTTTCGAAAAAGTTAATTTTGGTATAAGTTAGGTTTTTTCGAAAAAGTTAGTTTTGGTATAAGTTAGGTTTTTTAGAAAAAGTTAGTTTTGGTATAAGTTAGGTTTTTTAGAAAAAGTTAGTTTTGGTATAAGTTAGGTTTTTTCGAAAAAGTTAGTTTTGGTATAAGTTAGGTTTTTTCGAAAAAGTTAGTTTTGGTATAAGTTAGGTTTTTATGAAAAAGTTAGGTTTTTAAGAAAAAGTTAGTTTTGGTATAAGTTAGGTTTTTTTAGAAAAAGTTAGTTTTGGTATAAGTTAGGTTTTTTAGAAAAAGTTAGTTTTGGTATAAGTTAGGTTTTTTCGAAAAAGTTAGTTTTGGTATAAGTTAGGTTTTTTCGAAAAAGTTAGTTTTGGTATAAATTAGGTTTTTCGAAAAAGTTAGTTTTGGTATAAGTTAGGTTTTTTTAGAAAAAGTTAGTTTTGGTATAAGTTAGGTTTTTAAGAAAAAGTTAGTTTTGGTATAAGTTAGGTTTTTTCGAAAAAGTTAGTTTTGGTATAAGTTAGGTTTTTATGAAAAAGTTAGGTTTTTTCGAAAAAGTTAGTTTTGGTATAAGTTAGGTTTTTATGAAAAAGTTAGTTTTGGTATAAGTTAGGTTTTTTCGAAAAAGTTAGTTTTGGTATAAGTTAGGTTATTATGAAAAAGTTAGGTTTTTATGAAAAAGTTAGTTTTGGTAAAAGTTAGGTTTTTTCGAAAAAGTAAAGTTTTTTAGAAAAAGTTAGTTTTGGTATAAGTTAGGTTTTTATGAAAAAGTTAGGTTTTTAAGAAAAAGTTAGTTTTGGTATAAGTTAGGTTTTTTAGAAAAAGTTAGTTTTGGTATAAGTTAGGTTTTTATGAAAAAGTTAGGTTTTTTCGAAAAAGTTAGTTTTGGTATAAGTTAGGTTTTTAAGAAAAAGTTAGTTTTGGTATAAGTTAGGTTTTTTCGAAAAAGTTAGTTTTGGTATAAGTTAGGTTTTTAAGAAAAAGTTAGTTTTGGTATAAGTTAGGTTTTTTCGAAAAAGTTAGTTTTGGTATAAGTTAGGTTTTTTCGAAAAAGTTAGTTTTGGTATAAGTTAGGTTTTTTTTAAAAAGTTAGTTTTGGTATAAGTTAGGTTTTTTAGAAAAAGTTAGTTTTGGTATAAGTTAGGTTTTTATGAAAAAGTTAGGTTTTTTCGAAAAAGTTAGTTTTGGTATAAGTTAGGTTTTTATGAAAAAGTTAGGTTTTTTCGAAAAAGTTAGTTTTGGTATAAGTTAGGTTTTTATGAAAAAGTTAGTTTTGGTATAAGTTAGGTTTTTTCGAAAAAGTTAGTTTTGGTATAAGTTAGGTTTTTTCGAAAAAGTTAGTTCTGGTATAAGTTAGGTTTTTAAGAAAAAGTTAGTTTTGGTATAAGTTAGGTTTTTTAGAAAAAGTTAGTTTTGGTATAAGTTAGGTTTTTATAAAAAAGTTAGGTTTTTTCGAAAAAGTTAGTTTTGGTAAAAGTTAGGTTTTTATGAAAAAGTTAGTTTTGGTATAAGTTAGGTTTTTATGAAAAAGTTAGTTTTGGTATAAGTTAGGTTTTTAAGAAAAAGTTAGTTTTGGTATAAGTTAGGTTTTTAAGAAAAAGTTAGTTTTGGTATAAGTTAGGTTTTTTCGAAAAAGTTAGTTTTGGTATAAGTTAGGTTATTATGAAAAAGTTAGGTTTTTATGAAAAAGTTAGTTTTGGTATAAGTTAGGTTTTTTAGAAAAAGTTAGTTTTGGTATAAGTTAGGTTTTTATGAAAAAGTTAGGTTTTTTCGAAAAAGTTAGTTTTGGTATAAGTTAGGTTTTTAAGAAAAAGTTAGTTTTGGTATAAGTTAGGTTTTTTCGAAAAAGTTAGTTTTGGTATAAGTTAGGTTTTTATGAAAAAGTTAGGTTTTTAAGAAAAAGTTAGTTTTGGTATAAGTTAGGTTTTTAAGAAAAAGTTAGTTTTGGTATAAATTAGGTTTTTATAAAAAAGTTAGGTTTTTTCGAAAAAGTTAGTTTTGGTAAAAGTTAGGTTTTTATGAAAAAGTTAGTTTTGGTATAAGTTAGGTTTTTATGAAAAAGTTAGTTTTGGTATAAGTTAGGTTTTTAAGAAAAAGTTAGTTTTGGTATAAGTTAGGTTTTTAAGAAAAAGTTAGTTTTGGTATAAGTTAGGTTTTTTCGAAAAAGTTAGTTTTGGTATAAGTTAGGTTATTATGAAAAAGTTAGGTTTTTATGAAAAAGTTAGTTTTGGTATAAGTTAGGTTTTTTAGAAAAAGTTAGTTTTGGTATAAGTTAGGTTTTTATGAAAAAGTTAGGTTTTTTCGAAAAAGTTAGTTTTGGTAAAAGTTAGGTTTTTAAGAAAAAGTTAGTTTTGGTATAAGTTAGGTTTTTTAGAAAAAGTTAGTTTTGGTATAAGTTAGGTTTTTATGAAAAAGTTAGGTTTTTTCGAAAAAGTTAGTTTTGGTAAAAGTTAGGTTTTTAAGAAAAAGTTAGTTTTGGTATAAATTAGGTTTTTTCGAAAAAGTTAGTTTTGGTATAAGTTAGGTTATTATGAAAAAGTTAGGTTTTTATGAAAAAGTTAGTTTTGGTAAAAGTTAGGTTTTTTCGAAAAAGTAAGGTTTTTAGAAAAAGTTAGTTTTGGTATAAGTTAGGTTTTTATGAAAAAGTTAGGTTTTTAAGAAAAAGTTAGTTTTGGTATAAGTTAGGTTTTTTAGAAAAAGTTAGTTTTGGTATAAGTTAGGTTTTTATGAAAAAGTTAGGTTTTTTCGAAAAAGTTAGTTTTGGTATAAGTTAGGTTTTTAAGAAAAAGTTAGTTTTGGTCTAAGTTAGGTTTTTTCGAAAAAGTTAGTTTTGGTATAAGTTAGGTTTTTAAGAAAAAGTTAGTTTTGGTATAAGTTAGGTTTTTTCGAAAAAGTTAGTTTTGGTATAAGTTAGGTTTTTTCGAAAAAGTTAGTTTTGGTATAAGTTAGGTTTTTTTGAAAAAGTTAGTTTTGGTATAAGTTAGGTTTTTTAGAAAAAGTTAGTTTTGGTATAAGTTAGGTTTTTATGAAAAAGTTAGGTTTTTTCGAAAAAGTTAGTTTTGGTATAAGTTAGGTTTTTATGAAAAAGTTAGGTTTTTTCGAAAAAGTTAGTTATGGTATAAGTTAGGTTTTTATGAAAAAGTTAGTTTTGGTATAAGTTAGGTTTTTTCGAAAAAGTTAGTTTTGGTATAAGTTAGGTTTTTTCGAAAAAGTTAGTTCTGGTATAAGTTAGGTTTTTTAGAAAAAGTTAGTTTTGGTATAAGTTATGTTTTTTAGAAAAAGTTAGTTTTGGTATAAGTAAGGTTTTTTAGAAAAAGTTAGTTTTGGTATAAGTTAGGTTTTTTCGAAAAAGTTAGTTTTGGTATAAGTTAGGTTTTTAAGAAAAAGTTAGTTTTGGTATAAGTTAGGTTTTTATGAAAAAGTTAGGTTTTTTCGAAAAAGTTAGTTTTGGTAAAAGTTAGGTTTTTAAGAAAAAGTTAGTTTTGGTATAAGTTAGGTTTTTTCGAAAAAGTTAGTTTTGGTATAAGTTAGGTTATTATGAAAAAGTTAGGTTTTTTCGAAAAAGTTAGTTTTGGTAAAAGTTAGGTTTTTTCGAAAAAGTAAGGTTTTTTAGAAAAAGTTAGTTTTGGTATAAGTTAGGTTTTTATGAAAAAGTTAGGTTTTTAAGAAAAAGTTAGTTTTGGTATAAGTTAGGTTTTTTAGAAAAAGTTAGTTTTGGTATAAGTTAGGTTTTTATGAAAAAGTTAGGTTTTTTCGAAAAAGTTAGTTTTGGTATAAGTTAGGTTTTTAAGAAAAAGTTAGTTTTGGTATAAGTTAGGTTTTTTCGAAAAAGTTAGTTTTGGTATAAGTTAGGTTTTTAAGAAAAAGTTAGTTTTGGTATAAGTTAGGTTTTTTCGAAAAAGTTAGTTTTGGTATAAGTTAGGTTTTTTCGAAAAAGTTAGTTTTGGTATAAGTTAGGTTTTTTTGAAAAAGTTAGTTTTGGTATAAGTTAGGTTTTTTAGAAAAAGTTAGTTTTGGTATAAGTTAGGTTTTTATGAAAAAGTTAGGTTTTTTCGAAAAAGTTAGTTTTGGTAAAAGTTAGGTTTTTTCGAAAAAGTTAGTTTTGGTATAAGTTAGGTTTTTTTAGAAAAAGTTAGTTTTGGTATAAGTTAGGTTTTTTAGAAAAAGTTAGTTTTGGTATAAATTAGGTTTTTTCGAAAAAGTTAGTTTTGGTATAAGTTAGGTTTTTTAGAAAAAGTTAGTTTTGGTATAAGTTAGGTTTTTAAGAAAAAGTTAGTTTTGGTATAAGTTAGGTTTTTTCGAAAAAGTTAGTTTTGGTATAAGTTAGGTTTTTATGAAAAAGTTAGGTTTTTTCGAAAAAGTTAGTTTTGGTATAAGTTAGGTTTTTATGAAAAAGTTAGTTTTGGTATAAGTTAGGTTTTTTCGAAAAAGTTAGTTTTGGTATAAGTTAGGTTTTTTCGAAAAAGTTAGTTCTGGTATAAGTTAGGTTTTTAAGAAAAAGTTAGTTTTGGTATAAGTTAGGTTTTTTAGAAAAAGTTAGTTTTGGTATAAGTTAGGTTTTTTAGAAAAAGTTAGTTTTGGTATAAGTAAGGTTTTTTAGAAAAAGTTAGTTTTGGTATAAGTTAGGTTTTTTCGAAAAAGTTAGTTTTGGTATAAGTTAGGTTTTTAAGAAAAAGTTAGTTTTGGTATAAGTTAGGTTTTTTAGAAAAAGTTAGTTTTGGTATAAGTTAGGTTTTTTAGAAAAAGTTAGTTTTGGTATAAGTAAGGTTTTTTAGAAAAAGTTAGTTTTGGTATAAGTTAGGTTTTTATGAAAAAGTTAGGTTTTTTCGAAAAAGTTAGTTTTGGTAAAAGTTAGGTTTTTTCGAAAAAGTTAGTTTTGGTATAAGTTAGGTTTTTTTAGAAAAAGTTAGTTTTGGTATAAGTTAGGTTTTTTAGAAAAAGTTAGTTTTGGTATAAATTAGGTTTTTTCGAAAAAGTTAGTTTTGGTATAAGTTAGGTTTTTTAGAAAAAGTTAGTTTTGGAATAAGTTAGGTTTTTAAGAAAAAGTTAGTTTTGGTATAAGTTAGGTTTTTTCGAAAAAGTTAGTTTTGGTATAAGTTAGGTTTTTATGAAAAAGTTAGGTTTTTTCGAAAAAGTTAGTTTTGGTATAAGTTAGGTTTTTATGAAAAAGTTAGTTTTGGTATAAGTTAGGTTTTTTCGAAAAAGTTAGTTTTGGTATAAGTTAGGTTTTTTCGAAAAAGTTAGTTCTGGTATAAGTTAGGTTTTTAAGAAAAAGTTAGTTTTGGTATAAGTTAGGTTTTTTAGAAAAAGTTAGTTTTGGTATAAGTTAGGTTTTTTCGAAAAAGTTAGTTTTGGTATAAGTTAGGTTTTTAAGAAAAAGTTAGTTTTGGTATAAGTTAGGTTTTTTAGAAAAAGTTAGTTTTGGTATAAGTTAGGTTTTTTAGAAAAAGTTAGTTTTGGTATAAGTAAGGTTTTTTAGAAAAAGTTAGTTTTGGTATAAGTTAGGTTTTTTCGAAAAAGTTAGTTTTGGTATAAGTTAGGTTTTTAAGAAAAAGTTAGTTTTGGTATAAGTTAGGTTTTTATGAAAAAGTTAGGTTTTTAAGAAAAAGTTAGTTTTGGTAAAAGTTAGGTTTTTAAGAAAAAGTTAGTTTTGGTATAAGTTAGGTTTTTTCGAAAAAGTTAGTTTTGGTATAAGTTAGGTTATTATGAAAAAGTTAGGTTTTTTCGAAAAAGTTAGTTTTGGTAAAAGTTAGGTTTTTTCGAAAAAGTAAGGTTTTTTAGAAAAAGTTAGTTTTGGTATAAGTTAGGTTTTTATGAAAAAGTTAGGTTTTTAAGAAAAAGTTAGTTTTGGTATAAGTTAGGTTTTTTAGAAAAAGTTAGTTTTGGTATAAGTTAGGTTTTTATGAAAATGTTAGGTTTTTTCGAAAAAGTTAGTTTTGGTATAAGTTAGGTTTTTAAGAAAAAGTTAGTTTTGGTATAAGTTAGGTTTTTTCGAAAAAGTTAGTTTTGGTATAAGTTAGGTTTTTTAGAAAAAGTTAGTTTTGGTATAAGTTAGGTTTTTTCGAAAAAGTTAGTTTTGGTATAAGTTAGGTTTTTAAGAAAAAGTTAGTTTTGGTATAAGTTAGGTTTTTTAGAAAAAGTTAGTTTTGGTATAAGTAAGGTTTTTTAGAAAAAGTTAGTTTTGGTATAAGTAAGGCTTTTTAGAAAAAGTTAGTTTTGGTATAAGTTAGGTTTTTTAGAAAAAGTTAGTTTTGGTATAAGTAAGGTTTTTTAGAAAAAGTTAGTTTTGGTATAAGTTAGGTTTTTTCGAAAAAGTTAGTTTTGGTATAAGTTAGGTTTTTAAGAAAAAGTTAGTTTTGGTATAAGTTAGGTTTTTTAGAAAAAGTTAGTTTTGGTATAAGTTAGGTTTTTTAGAAAAAGTTAGTTTTGGTATAAGTTAGGTTTTTTAGAAAAAGTTAGTTTTGGTATAAGTTAGGTTTTTTAGAAAAAGTTAGTTTTGGTATAAGTTAGGTTTTTTCGAAAAAGTTAGTTTTGGTATGAGTTAGGTTTTTTCGAAAAAGTTAGTTTTGGTATAAGTTAGGTTTTTTCGAAAAAGTTAGTTTTGGTATAAGTTAGGTTTTTAAGAAAAAGTTAGTTTTGGTATAAGTTAGGTTTTTAAGAAAAAGTTAGTTTTGGTATAAGTTAGGTTTTTTCGAAAAAGTTAGTTTTGGTATAAGTTAGGTTTTTATGAAAAAGTTAGGTTTTTTCGAAAAAGTTAGTTTTGGTATAAGTTAGGTTTTTGAGAAAAAGTTAGTTTTGGTATAAGTTAGGTTTTTTCGAAAAAGTTAGTTTTGGTATAAGTTAGGTTTTTTCGAAAAAGTTAGTTTTGGTATAAATTAGGTTTTTTCGAAAAAGTTAGTTTTGGTATAAGTTAGGTTTTTTTAAAAAAAGTTAGTTTTGGTATAAGTTAGGTTTTTAAGAAAAAGTTAGTTTTGGTATAAGTTAGGTTTTTTCGAAAAAGTTAGTTTTGGTATAAGTTAGGTTTTTAAGAAAAAGTTAGTTTTGGTATAAGTTAGGTTTTTTCGAAAAAGTTAGTTTTGGTATAAGTTAGGTTTTTAAGAAAAAGTTAGTTTTGGTATAAGTTAGGTTTTTTCGAAAAAGTTAGTTTTGGTATAAGTTAGGTTTTTGAGAAAAAGTTAGTTTTGGTATAAGTTAGGTTTTTTAGAAAAAGTTAGTTTTGGTATAAGTTAGGTTTTTTCGAAAAAGTTAGTTTTGGTATAAATTAGGTTTTTTCGAAAAAGTTAGTTTTGGTATAAGTTAGGTTTTTTTAGAAAAAGTTAGTTTTGGTATAAGTTAGGTTTTTAAGAAAAAGTTAGTTTTGGTATAAGTTAGGTTTTTTCGAAAAAGTTAGTTTTGGTATAAGTTAGGTTTTTAAGAAAAAGTTAGTTTTGGTATAAGTTAGGTTTTTTCGAAAAAGTTAGTTTTGGTATAAGTTAGGTTTTTTCGAAAAAGTTAGTTTTGGTATAAGTTAGGTTTTTAAGAAAAAGTTAGTTTTGGTATAAGTTAGGTTTTTTCGAAAAAGTTAGTTTTGGTATAAGTTAGGTTTTTTCGAAAAAGTTAGTTTTGGTATAAGTTAGGTTTTTTAGAAAAAGTTAGTTTTGGTATAAGTTAGGTTTTTTAGAAAAAGTTAGTTTTGGTATAAGTTAGGTTTTTTCGAAAAAGTTATTTTTGGTAAAAGTTAGGTTTTTTCGAAAAAGTAAGGTTTTTTAGAAAAAGTTAGTTTTGGTATAAGTTAGGTTTTTTCGAAAAAGTTAGTTTTGGTATAAGTTAGGTTTTTTCGAAAAAGTTAGTTTTGGTATAAGTTAGGTTTTTATGAAAAAGTTAGGTTTTTTCGAAAAAGTTAGTTTTGGTATAAGTTAGGTTTTTAAGAAAAAGTTAGTTTTGGTATAAGTTAGGTTTTTTCGAAAAAGTTAGTTTTGGTATAAGTTAGGTTTTTTAGAAAAAGTTAGTTTTGGTATAAGTTAGGTTTTTAAAGAAAAAGTTAGTTTTGGTATAAGTTAGGTTTTTTTCGAAAAAGTTAGTTTTGGTATAAGTTAGGTTTTTATGAAAAAGTTAGGTTTTTTCGAAAAAGTTAGTTTTGGTATAAGTTAGGTTTTTATGAAAAAGTTAGGTTTTTTCGAAAAAGTTAGTTTTGGTAAAAGTTAGGTTTTTAAGAAAAAGTTAGTTTTTTTATAAGTTAGGTTTTTTCGAAAAAGTTAGTTTTGGTATAAGTTAGGTTTTTATGAAAAAGTTAGGTTTTTAAGAAAAAGTTAGTTTTGGTATAAGTTAGGTTTTTTAGAAAAAGTTAGTTTTGGTATAAGTTAGGTTTTTATGAAAAAGTTAGGTTTTTTCGAAAAAGTTAGTTTTGGTAAAAGTTAGGTTTTTAAGAAAAAGTTAGTTTTGGTATAAATTAGGTTTTTTAGAAAAAGTTAGTTTTGGTATAAGTTAGGTTTTTTCGAAAAAGTTAGTTTTGGTATAAGTTAGGTTTTTTCGAAAAAGTTAGTTTTGGTAAAAGTTAGGTTTTTTCGAAAAAGTTAGGTTTTTTCGAAAAAGTTAGTTTTGGTATAAGTTAGGTTTTTAAGAAAAAGTTAGTTTTGGTATAAGTTAGGTTTTTTCGAAAAAGTTAGTTTTGGTATAAGTTAGGTTTTTTCGAAAAAGTTAGTTTTGGTATAAATTAGGTTTTTATGAAAAAGTAAGTTTTGGTATAAGTTAGGTTATTATGAAAAAGTTAGGTTTTTTCGAAAAAGTTAGTTTTGGTAAAAGTTAGGTTTTTTCGAAAAAGTAAGGTTTTTTAGAAAAAGTTAGTTTTGGTATAAGTTAGGTTTTTTCGAAAAAGTTAGTTTTGGTATAAGTTAGGTTTTTTCGAAAAAGTTAGTTTTGGTATAAGTTAGGTTTTTTAGAAAAAGTTAGTTTTGGTATAAGTTAGGTTTTTTAGAAAAAGTTAGTTTTGGTATAAGTTAGGTTTTTTCGAAAAAGTTAGTTTTGGTATAAGTTAGGTTTTTTCGAAAAAGTTAGTTTTGGTATAAGTTAGGTTTTTATGAAAAAGTTAGGTTTTTTTCGAAAAAGTTAGTTTTGGTATAAGTTAGGTTTTTAAGAAAAAGTTAGTTTTGGTATAAGTTAGGTTTTTTCGAAAAAGTTAGTTTTGGTATAAGTTAGGTTTTTTAGAAAAAGTTAGTTTTGGTATAAGTTAGGTTTTTAAGAAAAAGTTAGTTTTGGTATAAGTTAGGTTTTTTTCGAAAAAGTTAGTTTTGGTATAAGTTAGGTTTTTATGAAAAAGTTAGTTTTGGTATAAGTTAGGTTTTTAAGAAAAAGTTAGTTTTGGTATAAGTTAGGTTTTTTCGAAAAAGTTAGTTTTGGTATAAGTTAGATTTTTTAGAAAAAGTTAGTTTTGGTATAAGTTAGGTTTTTTAGAAAAAGTTAGTTTTGGTATAAGTAAGGTTTTTTAGAAAAAGTTAGTTTTGGTATAAGTTAGGTTTTTATGAAAAAGTTAGGTTTTTTCGAAAAAGTTAGTTTTGGTAAAAGTTAGGTTTTTAAGAAAAAGTTAGTTTTGGTATAAGTTAGGTTTTTTCGAAAAAGTTAGTTTTGGTATAAGTTAGGTTATTATGAAAAAGTTAGGTTTTTTCGAAAAAGTTAGTTTTGGTAAAAGTTAGGTTTTTTCGAAAAAGTAAGGTTTTTTAGAAAAAGTTAGTTTTGGTATAAGTTAGGTTTTTTCGAAAAAGTTAGTTTTGGTATAAGTTAGGTTTTTAAGAAAAAGTTAGTTTTGGTATAAGTTAGGTTTTTTCGAAAAAGTTAGTTTTGGTATAAGTTAGGTTTTTAAGAAAAAGTTAGTTTTGGTATAAGTTAGGTTTTTAAGAAAAAGTTAGTTTTGGTATAAGTTAGGTTTTTATGAAAAAGTTAGGTTTTTTCGAAAAAGTTAGTTTTGGTAAAAGTTAGGTTTTTAAGAAAAAGTTAGTTTTGGTATAAGTTAGGTTTTTTAGAAAAAGTTAGTTTTGGTATAAGTTAGGTTTTTTCGAAAAAGTTAGTTTTGGTATAAGTTAGGTTTTTTCGAAAAAGTTAGTTTTGGTAAAAGTTAGGTTTTTTCGAAAAAGTTAGGTTTTTTCGAAAAAGTTAGTTTTGGTATAAGTTAGGTTTTTAAGAAAAAGTTAGTTTTGGTATAAGTTAGGTTTTTTCGAAAAAGTTAGTTTTGGTATAAGTTAGGTTTTTTCGAAAAAGTTAGTTTTGGTATAAATTAGGTTTTTTCGAAAAAGTTAGTTTTGGTATAAGTTAGGTTTTTTTAGAAAAAGTTAGTTTTGGTATAAGTTAGGTTTTTAAGAAAAAGTTAGTTTTGGTATAAGTTAGGTTTTTTCGAAAAAGTTAGTTTTGGTATAAGTTAGGTTTTTATGAAAAAGTTAGGTTTTTTCGAAAAAGTTAGTTTTGGTATAAGTTAGGTTTTTATGAAAAAGTTAGTTTTGGTATAAGTTAGGTTTTTTCGAAAAAGTTAGTTTTGGTATAAGTTAGGTTTTTTCGAAAAAGTTAGTTTTGGTATAAGTTAGGTTTTTTCGAAAAAGTTAGTTTTGGTATAAATTAGGTTTTTTCGAAAAAGTTAGTTTTGGTATAAGTTAGGTTTTTTCGAAAAAGTTAGTTTTGGTATAAGTTAGGTTTTTAAGAAAAAGTTAGTTTTGGTATAAGTTAGGTTTTTTAGAAAAAGTTAGTTTTGGTATAAGTTAGGTTTTTTAGAAAAAGTTAGTTTTGGTTTAAGTTAGGTTTTTTCGAAAAAGTTAGTTTTGGTATAAGTTAGGTTTTTTCGAAAAAGTTAGTTTTGGTATAAATTAGGTTTTTTCGAAAAAGTTAGTTTTGGTATAAGATAGGTTTTTTAGAAAAAGTTAGTTTTGGTATAAGTTAGGTTTTTTAGAAAAAGTTAGTTTTGGTATAAATTAGGTTTTTTCGAAAAAGTTAGTTTTGGTATAAGTTAGGTTTTTTCGAAAAAGTTAGTTTTGGTATAAGTTAGGTTTTTTAGAAAAAGTTAGTTTTGGTATAAGTTAGGTTTTTTAGAAAAAGTTAGTTTTGGTATAAGTTAGGTTTTTTCGAAAAAGTTAGTTTTGGTATGAGTTAGGTTTTTTCGAAAAAGTTAGTTTTGGTATGAGTTAGGTTTTTTCGAAAAAGTTAGTATTGGTATAAGTTAGGTTTTTTAGAAAAAGTTAGTTTTGGTATAAGTTAGGTTTTTAAGAAAAAGTTAGTTTTGGTATAAGTTAGGTTTTTTAGAAAAAGTTAGTTTTGGTATAAGTTAGGTTTTTTAGAAAAAGTTAGTTTTGGTATAAGTAAGGTTTTTTAGAAAAAGTTAGTTTTGGTATAAGTTAGGTTTTTTCGAAAAAGTTAGTTTTGGTATAAGTTAGGTTTTTTCGAAAAAGTTAGTTTTGGTATAAATTAGGTTTTTTCGAAAAAGTTAGTTTTGGTATAAGTTAGGTTTTTTCGAAAAAGTTAGTTTTGGTAAAAGTTAGGTTTTTTAGAAAAAGTTAGGTTTTTTAGAAAAAGTTAGTTTTGGTATAAGTTAGGTTTTTAAGAAAAAGTTAGTTTTGGTATAAGTTAGGTTTTTTCGAAAAAGTTAGTTTTGGTATAAGTTAGGTTTTTAAGAAAAAGTTAGTTTTGGTATAAGTTAGGTTTTTTCGAAAAAGTTAGTTTTGGTATAAGTTAGGTTTTTAAGAAAAAGTTAGTTTTGGTATAAGTAAGGTTTTTTAGAAAAAGTTAGTTTTGGTATAAGTTAGGTTTTTTCGAAAAAGTTAGTTTTGGTATAAGTTAGGTTTTTTAGAAAAAGTTAGTTTTGGTATAAGTTAGGTTTTTTCGAAAAAGTTAGTTTTGGTATAAGTTAGGTTTTTTCGAAAAAGTTAGTTTTGGTATAAATTAGGTTTTTTCGAAAAAGTTAGTTTTGGTATAAGTTAGGTTTTTTCGAAAAAGTTAGTTTTGGTAAAAGTTAGGTTTTTTAGAAAAAGTTAGTTTTGGTATAAGTTAGGTTTTTTAGAAAAAGTTAGTTTTGGTATAAGTTAGGTTTTTTCGAAAAAGTTAGTTTTGGTATAAGTTAGGTTTTTAAGAAAAAGTTAGTTTTGGTATAAATTAGGTTTTTTCGAAAAAGTTAGTTTTGGTATAAGTTAGGTTTTTTCGAAAAAGTTAGTTTTGGTATAAGTAAGGTTTTTTAGAAAAAGTTAGTTTTGGTATAAGTTAGGTTTTTTCGAAAAAGTTAGTTTTGGTTTAAGTTAGGTTTTTTCGAAAAAGTTAGTTTTGGTATAAGTTAGGTTTTTACGAAAAAGTTAGTTTTGGTATAAGTTAGGTTTTTTAGAAAAAGTTAGTTTTGGTATAAGTAAGGTTTTTTAGAAAAAGTTAGTTTTGGTATAAGTTAGGTTTTTTAGAAAAAGTTAGTTTTGGTATAAGTTAGGTTTTTTAGAAAAAGTTAGTTTTGGTATAAGTTAGGTTTTTTCGAAAAAGTTAGTTTTGGTATAAGTTAGGTTTTTTCGAAAAAGTTAGTTTTGGTATAAATTAGGTTTTTTCGAAAAAGTTAGTTTTGGTATAAGTTAGGTTTTTTCGAAAAAGTTAGTTTTGGTATAAGTTAGGTTTTTTAGAAAAAGTTAGTTTTGGTATAAGTTAGGTTTTTTAGAAAAAGTTAGTTTTGGTATAAGTTAGGTTTTTTCGAAAAAGTTAGTTTTATTATGAGTTAGGTTTTTTCGAAAAAGTTAGTTTTGGTATAAGTTAGGTTTTTAAGAAAAAGTTAGTTTTGGTATAAGTTAGGTTTTTAAGAAAAAGTTAGTTTTGGTATAAGTTAGGTTTTTTCGAAAAAGTTAGTTTTGGTATAAGTTAGGTTTTTGAGAAAAAGTTAGTTTTGGTATAAGTTAGGTTTTTTAGAAAAAGTTAGTTTTGGTATAAGTTAGGTTTTTTCGAAAAAGTTAGTTTTGGTATAAGTTAGGTTTTTTCGAAAAAGTTAGTTTTGGTATAAATTAGGTTTTTTCGAAAAAGTTAGTTTTGGTATAAGTTAGGTTTTTTCGAAAAAGTTAGTTTTGGTATAAGTTAGGTTTTTATGAAAAAGTTAGGTTTTTTCGAAAAAGTTAGTTTTGGTATAAGTTAGGTTTTTTCGAAAAAGTTAGTTTTGGTATAAGTTAGGTTTTTTCGAAAAAGTTAGTTTTGGTATAAGTTAGGTTTTTTCGAAAAAGTTAGTTTTGGTATAAGTTAGGTTTTTTCGAAAAAGTTAGTTTTGGTATAAGTTAGGTTTTTTAGAAAAAGTTAGTTTTGGTATAAGTTAGGTTTTTTCGAAAAAGTTAGTTTTGGTATAAGTTAGGTTTTTTCGAAAAAGTTAGTTTTGGTATAAATTAGGTTTTTTCGAAAAAGTTAGTTTTGGTATAAGTTAGGTTTTTTCGAGAAAGTTAGTTTTGGTATAAGTTAGGTTTTTAAGAAAAAGTTAGTTTTGGCATAAGTTAGGTTTTTGAGAAAAAGTAAGGTTTTTAAGAAAAAGTTAATTTTGGTATAAGTTAGGTTTTTTAGAATAAGTTAGTTTTGGTAAAAGTTAGGTTTTTTCGAAAAAGTTAATTTTGGTATAAGTTAGGTTTTTGAGAAAAAGTAAGTTTTGGTATAAGTTAGGTTTTTAAGAAAAAGTAAGGTTTTTATGAAAAAGTTAGTTTTGGTATAAGTTAGGTTTTTTCGAAAAAGTTAGTTTTGGTATAAGTTAGGTTTTTTCGAAAAAGTTAGTTTCGGTATAAGTTAGGTTTTTTCGAAAAAGTTAGTTTTGGTAAAAGTTAGGTTTTTGAGAAAAAGTTAGTTTTGGTATAAGTTAGGTTTTTTAGAAAAAGTTAGTTTTGGTATAAGTTAGGTTTTTTCGAAAAAGTTAGTTTTGGTATAAGTTAGGTTTTTTCGAAAAAGTTAGTTTTGGTATAAATTAGGTTTTTATGAAAAAGTTAGGTTTTTTCGAAAAAGTTAGTTTTGGTAAAAGTTAGGTTTTTTCGAAAAAGTAAGGTTTTTTAGAAAAAGTTAGTTTTGGTATAAGTTAGGTTTTTTCGAAAAAGTTAGTTTCGGTATAAGTTAGGTTTTTTCGAAAAAGTTAGTTTTGGTATAAGTTAGGTTTTTGAGAAAAAGTTAGTTTTGGTATAAGTTAGGTTTTTTAAAAAAAGTTAGTTTTGGTATAAGTTAGGTTTTTTTCGAAAAAGTTAGTTTTGGTATAAGTTAGGTTTTTTCGAAAAAGTTAGTTTTGGTATAAATTAGGTTTTTTCGAAAAAGTTAGTTTTGGTATAAGTTAGGTTTTTTCGAGAAAGTTAGTTTTGGTATAAGTTAGGTTTTTAAGAAAAAGTTAGTTTTGGCATAAGTTAGGTTTTTGAGAAAAAATAAGGTTTTTAAGAAAAAGTTAGTTTTGGTATAAGTTAGGTTTTTTCGAAAAAGTTAGTTTTGGTATAAGTTAGGTTTTTTCGAAAAAGTTAGTTTTGGTATAAGTTATTTTTTTTAGAAAAAGTTAGTTTTGGTATAAGTTAGGTTTTTATGAAAAAGTTAGGTTTTTTCGAAAAAGTTAGTTTTGGTAAAAGTTAGGTTTTTAAGAAAAAGTTAGTTTTGGTATAAGTTAGGTTTTTGAGAAAAAGTTAGTTTTGGTATAAGTTAGGTTTTTTAAAAAAAGTTAGTTTTGGCATAAGTTAGGTTTTTGAGAAAAAGTTAGGTTTTTTAGAATAAGTTAGTTTTGGTAAAAGTTAGGTTTTTTCGAAAAAGTTAATTTTGGTATAAGTTAGGTTTTTTAAAAAAAGTTAGTTTTGGTATAAGTTAGGTTTTTTCGAAAAAGTTAGTTTCGGTATAAGTTAGGTTTTTTCGAAAAAGTTAGTTTTGGTATAAGTTAGGTTTTTGAGAAAAAGTTAGTTTTGGTATAAGTTAGGTTTTTTAAAAAAAGTTAGTTTTGGTATAAGTTAGGTTTTTTCGAAAAAGTTAGTTTTGGTATAAGTTAGGTTTTTTCGAAAAAGTTAGTTTTGGTATAAATTAGGTTTTTTCGAAAAAGTTAGTTTTGGTATAAGTTAGGTTTTTTCGAGAAAGTTAGTTTTGGTATAAGTTAGGTTTTTAAGAAAAAGTTAGTTTTGGCATAAGTTAGGTTTTTGAGAAAAAGTTAGGTTTTTTAGAATAAGTTAGTTTTGGTAAAAGTTAGGTTTTTTCGAAAAAGTTAATTTTGGTATAAGTTAGGTTTTTGAGAAAAAGTAAGTTTTGGTATAAGTTAGGTTTTTAAGAAAAAGTAAGGTTTTTATGAAAAAGTTAGTTTTGGTATAAGTTAGGTTTTTTCGAAAAAGTTAGTTTTGGTATAAGTTAGGTTTTTTCGAAAAAGTTAGTTTTGGTATAAGTTATTTTTTTTAGAAAAAGTTAGTTTTGGTATAAGTTAGGTTTTTATGAAAAAGTTAGGTTTTTTCGAAAAAGTTAGTTTTGGTAAAAGTTAGGTTTTTAAGAAAAAGTTAGTTTTGGTATAAGTTAGGTTTTTTCGAAAAAGTTAGTTTTGGTATAAGTTAGGTTTTTTAGAAAAAGTTAGTTTTGGTATAAGTTAGGTTTTTATGAAAAAGTTAGGTTTTTTCGAAAAAGTTAGTTTTGGTAAAAGTTAGGTTTTTAAGAAAAAGTTAGTTTTGGTATAAGTTAGGTTTTTTCGAAAAAGTTAGTTTTGGTATAAGTTAGGTTTTTATGAAAAAGTTAGGTTTTTTCTTAAAAGTTAGTTTTGGTATAAGTTAGGTTTTTAAGAAAAAGTTAGTTTTGGTATAAGTTAGGTTTTTTCGAAAAAGTTAGTTTTGGTATAAGTTAGGTTTTTGAGAAAAAGTTAGTTTTGGTATAAGTTAGGTTTTTGAGAAAAAGTTAGTTTTGGTATAAGTTAGGTTTTTATGAAAAAGTTAGTTTTGGTATAAGTTAGGTTTTTTTGAAAAAGTTAGGTTTTTTCGAAAAAGTTAGTTTTGGTAAAAGTTAGGTTTTTTCGAAAAAGTTAGTTTTGGTATAAGTTAGGTTTTTTAGAAAAAGTTAGTTTTGGTATAAGTTAGGTTTTTAAGAAAAAGTTAGTTTTGGTATAAGTTAGGTTTTTTCGAAAAAGTTAGTTTTGGTATAAGTTAGGTTTTTATGAAAAAGTTAGGTTTTTTCGAAAAAGTTAGTTTTGGTAAAAGTTAGGTTTTTAAGAAAAAGTTAGTTTTGGTATAAGTTAGGTTTTTTCGAAAAAGTTAGTTTTGGTATAAGTTAGGTTTTTATGAAAAAGTAAGGTTTTTTCGAAAAAGTTAGTTTTGGTAAAAGTTAGGTTTTTTCGAAAAAGTAAGGTTTTTTAGAAAAAGTTAGTTTTGGTATAAGTTAGGTCTTTTCGAAAAAGTTAGTTTTGGTATAAGTTAGGTTTTTAAGAAAAATTTAGTTTTGGTATAAGTTAGGTTTTTTCGAAAAAGTTAGTTTTGGTATAAGTTAGGTTTTTTCAAAAAAGTTAGTTTTGGTATAAGTTAGGTTTTTTAGAAAAAGTTAGTTTTGGTATAAGTTAGGTTTTTTCGAAAAAGTTAGTTTTGGTATAAGTTAGGTTTTTTCGAAAAAGTTAGTTTTGGTATAAATTAGGTTTTTTCGAAAAAGTTAGTTTTGGTATAAGTTAGGTTTTTTTAGAAAAAGTTAGTTTTGGTATAAGTTAGGTTTTTAAGAAAAAGTGAGTTTTGGTATAAGTTAGGTTTTTTCGAAAAAGTTAGTTTTGGTATAAGTTTGGTTTTTATGAAAAAGTTAGGTTTTTTCGAAAAAGTTAGTTTTGGTAAAAGTTAGGTTTTTAAGAAAAAGTTAGTTTTGGTATAAGTTAGGTTTTTTCGAAAAAGTTAGTTTTGGTATAAGTTAGGTTTTTATGAAAAAGTTAGGTTTTTTCGAAAAAGTTAGTTTTGGTATAAATTAGGTTTTTTCGAAAAAGTTAGTTTTGGTATAAGTTAGGTTTTTTCGAAAAAGTTAGTTTTGGTATAAGTTAGGTTTTTAAGAAAAAGTTAGTTTTGGTATAAGTTAGGTTTTTTAGAAAAAGTTAGTTTTGGTATAAGTTAGGTTTTTTAGAAAAAGTTAGTTTTGGTATAAGTTAGGTTTTTTCGAAAAAGTTAGTTTTGGTATAAGTTAGGTTTTTTCGAAAAAGTTAGTTTTGGTATAAGTTAGGTTTTTTCGAAAAAGTTAGTTTTGGTATAAGTTAGGTTTTTTAGAAAAAGTTAGTTTTGGTATAAGTTAGGTTTTTTAGAAAAAGTTAGTTTTGGTATAAGTTAGGTTTTTTAGAAAAAGTTAGTTTTGGTATAAGTTATTTTTTTTCGAAAAAGTTAGTTTTGGTTTAAGTCAGGTTTTTTCGAAAAAGTTAGTTTTGGTATAAGTTAGGTTTTTACGAAAAAGTTAGTTTTGGTATAAGTTAGGTTTTTATGAAAAAGTTAGTTTTGGTATAAGTTAGGTTTTTAAGAAAAAGTTAGTTTTGGTATAAGTTAGGTTTTTTCGAAAAAGTTAGATTTTTAAGAAAAAGTTAGGTTTTTTCGAAAAAGTTGGTTTTGGTAAAAGTTAGGTTTTTAAGAAAAAGTTAGTTTTGGTATAAGTTAGGTTTTTTCGAAAAAGTTAGTTTTGGTATAAGTTAGGTTTTTATGAAAAAGTTAGGTTTTTTCGAAAAAGTTAGTTTTGGTAAAAGTTAGGTTTTTTCGAAAAAGTAAGGTTTTTTAGAAAAAGTTAGTTTTGGTATAAGTTAGGTCTTTTCGAAAAAGTTAGTTTTGGTATAAGTTAGGTTTTTAAGAAAAATTTAGTTTTGGTATAAGTTAGGTTTTTTCGAAAAAGTTAGTTTTGGTATAAGTTAGGTTTTTTCAAAAAAGTTAGTTTTGGTATAAGTTAGGTTTTTTAGAAAAAGTTAGTTTTGGTATAAGTTAGGTTTTTTCGAAAAAGTTAGTTTTGGTATAAGTTAGGTTTTTTCGAAAAAGTTAGTTTTGGTATAAGTTAGGTTTTTATGAAAAAGTTAGGTTTTTTCGAAAAAGTTAGTTTTGGTATAAGTTAGGTTTTTAAGAAAAAGTTAGTTTTGGTATAAGTTAGGATTTTTCGAAAAAGTTAGTTTTGGTATAAATTAGGTTTTTTCGAAAAAGTTAGTTTTGGTATAAGTTAGGTTTTTTTAGAAAAAGTTAGTTTTGGTATAAGTTAGGTTTTTAAGAAAAAGTTAGTTTTGGTATAAGTTAGGTTTTTTCGAAAAAGTTAGTTTTGGTATAAGTTAGGTTTTTATGAAAAAGTTAGGTGTTTTCGATAAAGTTAGTTTTGGTAAAAGTTAGGTTTTTAAGAAAAAGTTAGTTTTGGTATAAGTTAGGTTTTTTCGAAAAAGTTAGTTTTGGTATAAGTTAGGTTTTTTTGAAAAAGTTAGGTTTTTTCGAAAAAGTTAGTTTTGGTATAAATTAGGTTTTTTCGAAAAAGTTAGTTTTGGTATAAGTTAGGTTTTTTCGAAAAAGTTAGTTTTGGTATAAGTTAGGTTTTTAAGAAAAAGTTAGTTTTGGTATAAGTTAGGTTTTTTAGAAAAAGTTAGTTTTGGTATAAGTTAGGTTTTTTCGAAAAAGTTAGTTTTGGTATAAGTTAGGTTTTTTCGAAAAAGTTAGTTTTGGTATAAGTTAGGTTTTTTAGAAAAAGTTAGTTTTGGTATAAGTTAGGTTTTTTAGAAAAAGTTAGTTTTGGTATAAGTTAGGTTTTTTAGAAAAAGTTAGTTTTGGTATAAGTTATTTTTTTTCGAAAAAGTAAGTTTTGGTTTAAGTTAGGTTTTTTCGAAAAAGTTAGTTTTGGTATAAGTTAGGTTTTTACGAAAAAGTTAGTTTTGGTATAAGTTAGGTTTTTATGAAAAAGTTAGTTTTGGTATAAGTTAGGTTTTTAAGAAAAAGTTAGTTTTGGTATAAGTTAGGTTTTTTCGAAAAAGTTAGATTTTTTAGAAAAAGTTAGGTTTTTTCGAAAAAGTTAGTTTTGGTAAAAGTTAGGTTTTTAAGAAAAAGTTAGTTTTGGTATAAGTTAGGTTTTTTCGAAAAAGTTAGTTTTGGTATAAGTTAGGTTTTTATGAAAAAGTTAGGTTTTTTCGAAAAAGTTAGTTTTGGTATAAATTTGGTTTTTTCGAAAAAGTTAGTTTTGGTATAAGTTAGGTTTTTTCGAAAAAGTTAGTTTTGGTATAAGTTAGGTTTTTAAGAAAAAGTTAGTTTAGGTATAAGTTAGGTTTTTTAGAAAAAGTTAGTTTTGGTATAAGTTAGGTTTTTTAGAAAAAGTTAGTTTTGGTATAAGTTAGGTTTTTTCGAAAAAGTTAGTTTTGGTATAAGTTAGGTTTTTTCGAAAAAGTTAGTTTTGGTATAAGTTAGGTTTTTTCGAAAAAGTTAGTTTTGGTATAAATTTGGTTTTTTCGAGAAAGTTAGTTTTGGTATAAGTTAGGTTTTTTCGAAAAAGTTAGTTTTGGTATAAGTTAGGTTTTTTAGAAAAAGTTAGTTTTGGTATAAGTTAGGTTTTTTCGAAAAAGTTAGTTTTGGTATAAGTTAGGTTTTTTCGAAAAAGTTAGTTTTGGTATAAGTTAGGTTTTTTCGAAAAAGTTAGTTTTGGTATAAGTTAGGTTTTTTCGAAAAAGTTAGTTTTGGTATAAATTAGGTTTTTTAGAAAAAGTTAGTTTTGGTATAAGTTAGGTTTTTTAGAAAAAGTTAGTTTTGGTATAAGTTAGGTTTTTTAGAAAAAGTTAGTTTTGGTATAAGTTAGGTTTTTTAGAAAAAGTTAGTTTTGGTATAAGTTAGGTTTTTTCGAAAAAGTTAGTTTTGGTATAAGTTAGGTTTTTTCGAAAAAGTTAGTTTTGGTATAAGTTAGGTTTTTTCGAAAAAGTTAGTTTTGGCATAAGTTAGGTTTTTTCGAAAAAGATAGTTTTGGTATAAGTTATTTTTTTAAGAAAAAGTTAGTTTTGGTATAAGTTAGGTTTTTTCGAAAAAGTTAGTTTTGGTATAAGTTAGGTTTTTTCGAAAAAGTTAGTTTTGGTATAAGTTAGGTTTTTTAGAAAAAGTTAGTTTTGGTATAAGTTAGGTTTTTTAGAAAAAGTTAGTTTTGGTATAAGTTAGGTTTTTTCGAAAAAGTTAGTTTTGGTAAAAGTTAGGTTTTTTCGAAAAAGTAAGGTTTTTTAGAAAAAGCTAGTTTTGGTATAAGTTAGGTTTTTTCGAAAAAGTTAGTTTTGGTATAAGTTAGGTTTTTTCGAAAAAGTTAGTTTTGGTATAAGTTAGGTTTTTATGAAAAAGTTAGGTTTTTTCGAAAAAGTTAGTTTTGGTATAAGTTAGGTTTTTAAGAAAAAGTTAGTTTTGGTATAAGTTAGGTTTTTTCGAAAAAGTTAGTTTTGGTATAAGTTAGGTTTTTTCGAAAAAGTTAGTTTTGGTATAAGTTAGGTTTTTAAGAAAAAGTTAGTTTTGGTATAAGTTAGGTTTTTTCGAAAAAGTTAGATTTTTAAGAAAAAGTTAGGTTTTTTCGAAAAAGTTGGTTTTGGTAAAAGTTAGGTTTTTAAGAAAAAGTTAGTTTTGGTATAAGTTAGGTTTTTTCGAAAAAGTTAGTTTTGGTATAAGTTAGGTTTTTATGAAAAAGTTAGGTTTTTTCGAAAAAGTTAGTTTTGGTAAAAGTTAGGTTTTTTCGAAAAAGTAAGGTTTTTTAGAAAAAGTTAGTTTTGGTATAAGTTAGGTTTTTTCGAAAAAGTTAGTTTTGGTATAAGTTAGGTTTTTGAGAAAAAGTTAGTTTTGGTATAAGTTAGGTTTTTTCGAAAAAGTTAGTTTTGGTATAAGTTAGGTTTTTTCGAAAAAGTAAGGTTTTTTAGAAAAAGTTAGTTTTGGTATAAGTTAGGTTTTTTCGAAAAAGTTAGTTTTGGTATAAGTTAGGTTTTTTCGAAAAAGTTAGTTTTGGTATAAGTTAGGTTTTTGAGAAAAAGTTAGTTTTGGTATAAGTTAGGTTTTTTAGAAAAAGTTAGTTTTGGTATAAGTTAGGTTTTTTCGAAAAAGTTAGTTTTGGTATAAGTTAGGTTTTTTAGAAAAAGTTAGTTTTGGTATAAGTTAGGTTTTTAAGAAAAAGTTAGTTTAGGTATAAGTTAGGTTTTTTCGAAAAAGTTAGTTTTGGTATAAGTTAGGTTTTTTCGAAAAAGTTAGTTTTGGTATAAGTTAGGTTTTTAAGAAAAAGTTAGTTTTGGTATAAGTTAGGTTTTTTCGAAAAAGTTAGTTTTGGTATAAGTTAGGTTTTTATGAAAAAGTTAGGTTTTTTCGAAAAAGTTAGTTTTGGTATAAATTTGGTTTTTTCGAAAAAGTTAGTTTTGGTATAAGTTAGGTTTTTTCGAAAAAGTTAGTTTTGGTATAACTTAGGTTTTTAAGAAAAAGTTAGTTTAGGTATAAGTTAGGTTTTTTGGAAAAAGTTAGTTTTGGTATAAGTTAGGTTTTTTCGAAAAAGTTAGTTTTGGTATAAGTTAGGTTTTTTCGAAAAAGTTAGTTTTGGTATAAGTTAGGTTTTTTCGAAAAAGTTAGTTTTGGTATAAGTTAGGTTTTTTCGAAAAAGTTAGTTTTGGTATAAATTAGGTTTTTTAGAAAAAGTTAGTTTTGGTATAAGTTAGGTTTTTTAGAAAAAGTTAGTTTTGGTATAAGTTAGGTTTTTTAGAAAAAGTTAGTTTTGGTATAAGTTAGGTTTTTTAGAAAAAGTTAGTTTTGGTATAAGTTAGGTTTTTTCGAAAAAGTTAGTTTTGGTATAAGTTAGGTTTTTTCGAAAAAGTTAGTTTTGGTATAAGTTAGGTTTTTTCGAAAAAGTTAGTTTTGGTATAAGTTAGGTTTTTTCGAAAAAGTTAGTTTTGGTATAAGTTATTTTTTTAAGAAAAAGTTAGTTTTGGTATAAGTTAGGTTTTTTCGAAAAAGTTAGTTTTGGTATAAGTTAGGTTTTTTCGAAAAAGTTAGTTTTGGTATAAGTTAGGTTTTTTCGAAAAAGTTAGTTTTGGTATAAGTTAGGTTTTTTCGAAAAAGTTAGTTTTGGTATAAGTTAGGTTTTTTCGAAAAAGTTAGTTTTGGTATAAATTAGGTTTTTTAGAAAAAGTTAGTTTTGGTATAAGTTAGGTTTATTAGAAAAAGTTAGTTTTGGTATAAGTTAGGTTTTTTAGAAAAAGTTAGTTTTGGTATAAGTTAGGTTTTTTCGAAAAAGTTAGTTTTGGTATAAGTTAGGTTTTTTCGAAAAAGTTAGTTTTGGTATAAGTTAGGTTTTTTCGAAAAAGTTAGTTTTGGTATAAGTTAGGTTTTTTCGAAAAAGTTAGTTTTGGTATAAGTTATTTTTTTAAGAAAAAGTTAGTTTTGGTATAAGTTAGGTTTTTTCGAAAAAGTTAGTTTTGGTATAAGTTAGGTTTTTTCGAAAAAGTTAGTTTTGGTATAAGTTAGGTTTTTTAGAAAAAGTTAGTTTTGGTATAAGTTAGGTTTTTTCGAAAAAGTTAGTTTTGGTATAAGTTAGGTTTTTTAGAAAAAGTTAGTTTTGGTATAAGTTAGGTTTTTAAGAAAAAGTTAGTTTAGGTATAAGTTAGGTTTTTTAGAAAAAGTTAGTTTTGGTATAAGTTAGGTTTTTTCGAAAAAGTTAGTTTTGGTATAAGTTAGGTTTTTTCGAAAAAGTTAGTTTTGGTATAAGTTAGGTTTTTTCGAAAAAGTTAGTTTTGGTATAAGTTAGGTTTTTTCGAAAAAGTTAGTTTTGGTATAAATTAGGTTTTTTAGAAAAAGTTAGTTTTGGTATAAGTTAGGTTTTTTAGAAAAAGTTAGTTTTGGTATAAGTTAGGTTTTTTAGAAAAAGTTAGTTTTGGTATAAGTTAGGTTTTTTAGAAAAAGTTAGTTTTGGTATAAGTTAGGTTTTTTCGAAAAAGTTAGTTTTGGTATAAGTTAGGTTTTTTCGAAAAAGTTAGTTTTGGTATAAGTTAGGTTTTTTCGAAAAAGTTAGTTTTGGTATAAGTTAGGTTTTTTCGAAAAAGTTAGTTTTGGTATAAGTTATTTTTTTAAGAAAAAGTTAGTTTTGGTATAAGTTAGGTTTTTTCGAAAAAGTTAGTTTTGGTATAAGTTAGGTTTTTTCGAAAAAGTTAGTTTTGGTATAAGTTAGGTTTTTTCGAAAAAGTTAGTTTTGGTATAAGTTAGGTTTTTTCGAAAAAGTTAGTTTTGGTATAAGTTAGGTTTTTTCGAAAAAGTTAGTTTTGGTATAAGTTAGGTTTTTTCGAAAAAGTTAGTTTTGGTATAAATTAGGTTTTTTAGAAAAAGTTAGTTTTGGTATAAGTTAGGTTTTTTAGAAAAAGTTAGTTTTGGTATAAGTTAGGTTTTTTAGAAAAAGTTAGTTTTGGTATAAGTTAGGTTTTTTAGAAAAAGTTAGTTTTGGTATAAGTTAGGTTTTTTCGAAAAAGTTAGTTTTGGTATAAGTTAGGTTTTTTCGAAAAAGTTAGTTTTGGTATAAGTTAGGTTTTTTCGAAAAAGTTAGTTTTGGTATAAGTTAGGTTTTTTCGAAAAAGTTAGTTTTGGTATAAGTTATTTTTTTCGAAAAAGTTAGTTTTGGTATAAGTTAGGTTTTTTCGAAAAAGTTAGTTTTGGTATAAGTTAGGTTTTTTCGAAAAAGTTAGTTTTGGTATAAGTTAGGTTTTTTAGAAAAAGTTAGTTTTGGTATAAGTTAGGTTTTTAAGAAAAAGTTAGTTTTGGTATAAGTTAGGTTTTTTAGAAAAAGTTAGTTTTGGTATAAGTTAGGTTTTTAAGAAAAAGTTAGTTTAGGTATAAGTTAGGTTTTTTAGAAAAAGTTAGTTTTGGTATAAGTTAGGTTTTTTCGAAAAAGTTAGTTTTGGTATAAGTTAGGTTTTTTCGAAAAAGTTAGTTTTGGTATAAGTTAGGTTTTTTCGAAAAAGTTAGTTTTGGTATAAGTTAGGTTTTTTCGAAAAAGTTAGTTTTGGTATAAATTTGGTTTTTTCGAAAAAGTTAGTTTTGGTATAAGTTAGGTTTTTTCGAAAAAGTTAGTTTTGGTATAAGTTAGGTTTTTAAGAAAAAGTTAGTTTAGGTATAAGTTAGGTTTTTTGGAAAAAGTTAGTTTTGGTATAAGTTAGGTTTTTTCGAAAAAGTTAGTTTTGGTATAAGTTAGGTTTTTTCGAAAAAGTTAGTTTTGGTATAAGTTAGGTTTTTTCGAAAAAGTTAGTTTTGGTATAAGTTAGGTTTTTTCGAAAAAGTTAGTTTTGGTATAAATTAGGTTTTTTAGAAAAAGTTAGTTTTGGTATAAGTTAGGTTTTTTAGAAAAAGTTAGTTTTGGTATAAGTTAGGTTTTTTAGAAAAAGTTAGTTTTGGTATAAGTTAGGTTTTTTAGAAAAAGTTAGTTTTGGTATAAGTTAGGTTTTTTCGAAAAAGTTAGTTTTGGTATAAGTTAGGTTTTTTCGAAAAAGTTAGTTTTGGTATAAGTTAGGTTTTTTCGAAAAAGTTAGTTTTGGTATAAGTTAGGTTTTTTCGAAAAAGTTAGTTTTGGTATAAGTTATTTTTTTAAGAAAAAGTTAGTTTTGGTATAAGTTAGGTTTTTTCGAAAAAGTTAGTTTTGGTATAAGTTAGGTTTTTTCGAAAAAGTTAGTTTTGGTATAAGTTAGGTTTTTTAGAAAAAGTTAGTTTTGGTATAAGTTAGGTTTTTTAGAAAAAGTTAGTTTTGGTAAAAGTTAGGTTTTTTCGAAAAAGTTAGTTTTGGTAAAAGTTAGGTTTTTTCGAAAAAGTTAGTTTTGGTATAAGTTAGGTTTTTTCGAAAAAGTTAGTTTTGGTATAAGTTAGGTTTTTATGAAAAAGTTAGGTTTTTTCGAAAAAGTTAGTTTTGGTATAAGTTAGGTTTTTAAGAAAAAGTTAGTTTTGGTATAAGTTAGGTTTTTTCGAAAAAGTTAGTTTTGGTATAAGTTAGGTTTTTTCGAAAAAGTTAGTTTTGGTATAAGTTAGGTTTTTAAGAAAAAGTTAGTTTTGGTATAAGTTAGGTTTTTTCGAAAAAGTTAGTTTTGGTATAAGTTAGGTTTTTTAGAAAAAGTTAGTTTTGGTATAAGTTAGGTTTTTTAGAAAAAGTTAGTTTTGGTATAAGTTAGGTTTTTTAGAAAAAGTTAGTTTTGGTATAAGTTAGGTTTTTTAGAAAAAGTTAGTTTTGGTATAAGTTAGGTTTTTTCGAAAAAGTTAGTTTTGGTATAAGTTAGGTTTTTTCGAAAAAGTTAGTTTTGGTATAAATTAGGTTTTTTCGAAAAAGTTAGTTTTGGTATAAGTTAGGTTTTTTTAGAAAAAGTTAGTTTTGGTATAAGTTAGGTTTTTTCGAAAAAGTTAGTTTTGGTATAAGTTAGGTTTTTAAGAAATAGTTAGTTTTGGTATAAGTTAGGTTTTTTCGAAAAAGTTAGTTTTGGTATAAGTTAGGTTTTTTAGAAAAAGTTAGTTTTTGTATAAGTTAGGTTTTCTAGAAAAAGTTAGTTTTGGTATAAGTTAGGTTTTTATGAAAAAGTTAGGTTTTTTCGAAAAAGTTAGTTTTGGTAAAAGTTAGGTTTTTAAGAAAAAGTTAGTTTTGGTATAAGTTAGGTTTTTTCGAAAAAGTTAGTTTTGGTATAAGTTAGGTTTTTATGAAAAAGTTAGGTTTTTTCGAAAAAGTTAGTTTTGGTAAAAGTTAGGTTTTTTCGAAAAAGTAAGGTTTTTTAGAAAAAGTTAGTTTTGGTATAAGTTAGGTCTTTTCGAAAAAGTTAGTTTTGGTATAAGTTAGGTTTTTAAGAAAAATTTAGTTTTGGTATAAGTTAGGTTTTTTCGAAAAATTTAGTTTTGGTATAAGTTAGGTTTTTTAGAAAAAGTTAGTTTTGGTATAAGTTAGGTTTTTTCGAAAAAGTTAGTTTTGGTATAAGTTAGGTTTTTTCGAAAAAGTTAGTTTTGGTATAAGTTAGGTTTTTTCGAAAAAGTTAGTTTTGGTATAAATTAGGTTTTTTCGAAAAAGTTAGTTTTGGTATAAGTTAGGTTTTTTTAGAAAAAGTTAGTTTTGGTATAAGTTAGGTTTTTAAGAAAAAGTTAGTTTTGGTATAAGTTAGGTTTTTTCGAAAAAGTTAGTTTTGGTATAAGTAAGGTTTTTATGAAAAAGTTAGGTTTTTTCGAAAAAGTTAGTTTTGGTAAAAGTTAGGTTTTTAAGAAAAAGTTAGTTTTGGTATAAGTTAGGTTTTTTCGAAAAAGTTAGTTTTGGTATAAGTTAGGTTTTTATGAAAAAGTTAGGTTTTTTCGAAAAAGTTAGTTTTGGTAAAAGTTAGGTTTTTTCGAAAAAGTAAGGTTTTTTAGAAAAAGTTAGTTTTGGTATAAGTTAGGTCTTTTCGAAAAAGTTAGTTTTGGTATAAGTTAGGTTTTTAAGAAAAATTTAGTTTTGGTATAAGTTAGGTTTTTTCGAAAAAGTTAGTTTTGGTATAAGATAGGTTTTTTAGAAAAAGTTAGTTTTGGTATAAGTTAGGTTTTTTAGAAAAAGTTAGTTTTGGTATAAGTTAGGTTTTTTAGAAAAAGTTAGTTTTGGTATAAGTTAGGTTTTTTAGAAAAAGTTAGTTTTGGTATAAATTAGGTTTTTTAGAAAAAGTTAGTTTTGGTATAAGTTATTTTTTTTCGAAAAAGTTAGTTTTGGTTTAAGTTAGGTTTTTTCGAAAAAGTTAGTTTTGGTATAAGTTAGGTTTTTACGAAAAAGTTAGTTTTGGTATAAGTTAGGTTTTTTAGAAAAAGTTAGTTTTGGTATAAGTTAGGTTTTTTAGAAAAAGTTAGTTTTGGTATAAGTTAGGTTTTTTCGAAAAAGTTAGTTTTGGTATAAGTTAGGTTTTTATGAAAAAGTTAGGTTTTTTCGAAAAAGTTAGTTTTGGTATAAGTTAGGTTTTTTCGAAAAAGTTAGTATTGGTATAAGTTAGGTTTTTTCGAAAAAGTTAGTTTTGGTATAAGTTAGGTTTTTTCGAAAAAGTTAGTTTTGGTAAAAGTTAGGTTTTTAAGAAAAAGTTAGTTTTGGTATAAGTTAGGTTTTTTCGAAAAAGTTAGTTTTGGTATAAGTTAGGTTTTTATGAAAAAGTTAGGTTTTTTCGAAAAAGTTAGTTTTGGTATAAGTTAGGTTTTTTAGAAAAAGTTAGTTTTGGTATAAGTAAGGTTTTTTCGAAAAAGTTAGTTTTGGTATAAGTTAGGTTTTTGAGAAAAAGTTAGTTTTGGTATAAGTTAGGTTTTTTCGAAAAAGTTGGTTTTGGTATAAATTAGGTTTTTGAGAAAAAGTTAGTTTTGGTATAAGTTAGGTTTTTTCGAAAAAGTTAGTTTTGGTATAAGTTAGGTTTTTAAGAAAAAGTTAGTTTTGGTATAAATTAGGTTTTTTCGAAAAAGTTAGTTTTGGTATAAGTTAGGTTTTTTCGAAAAAGTTAGTTTTGGTATAAGTAAGGTTTTTTAGAAAAAAGTTAGTTTTGGTATAAGTTAGGTTTTTTCGAAAAAGTCAGTTTTGGTATAAGTAAGGTTTTTTAGAAAAAGTTAGTTTTGGTATAAGTTAGGTTTTTTCGAAAAAGTTAGTTTTGGTATAAGTTAGGTTTTTAAGAAAAAGTTAGTTTTGGTATAAGTTAGGTTTTTTAGAAAAAGTTAGTTTTGGTATAAGTTAGGTTTTTAAGAAAAAGTTAGTTTTGGTATAAGTTAGGTTTTTAAGAAAAAGTTAGTTTTGGTATAAGTTAGGTTTTTTCGAAAAAGTTAGTTTTGGTATAAGTTGGGTTTTTTCTTAAAAGTTAGTTTTGGTATAAGTTAGGTTTTTTAGAAAAAGTTAGTTTTGGTATAAGTTAGGTTTTTTCGAAAAAGTTAGTTTTGGTATAAGTTAGGTTTTTTCGAAAAAGTTAGTTTTGGTATAAGTTAGGTTTTTTCGAAAAAGTTAGTTTTGGTATAAGTTAGGTTTTTAAGAAAAAGTTAGTTTTGGTATAAGTTAGGTTTTTCGAAAAAGTTAGTTTTGGTATAAGTTAGGTTTTTTCGAAAAAGTTAGTTTTGGTATAAGTTAGGTTTTTAAGAAAAAGTTAGTTTTGGTATAAGTTAGGTTTTTTCGAAAAGGTTAGTTTTGGTATAAGTTAGGTTTTTTCGAAAAAGTTAGTTTTGGTATAAGTTAGGTTTTTTAGAAAAAGTTAGTTTTGGTATAAGTTAGGTTTTCTAGAAAAAGTTAGTTTTGGTATAAGTTAGGTTTTTATGAAAAAGTTAGGTTTTTTCGAAAAAGTTAGTTTTGGTAAAAGTTAGGTTTTTAAGAAAAAGTTAGTTTTGGTATAAGTTAGGTTTTTTCGAAAAAGTTAGTTTTGGTATAAGTTAGGTTTTTATGAAAAAGTTAGGTTTTTTCGAAAAAGTTAGTTTTGGTAAAAGTTAGGTTTTTTCGAAAAAGTAAGGTTTTTTAGAAAAAGTTAGTTTTGGTATAAGTTAGGTCTTTTCGAAAAAGTTAGTTTTGGTATAAGTTAGGTTTTTAAGAAAAATTTAGTTTTGGTATAAGTTAGGTTTTTTCGAAAAAGTTAGTTTTGGTATAAGTTAGGTTTTTTAGAAAAAGTTAGTTTTGGTATAAGTTAGGTTTTTTCGAAAAAGTTAGTTTTGGTATAAGTTAGGTTTTTTCGAAAAAGTTAGTTTTGGTATAAGTTAGGTTTTTTCGAAAAAGTTAGTTTTGGTATAAGATAGGTTTTTTAGAAAAAGTTAGTTTTGGTATAAGTTAGGTTTTTTAGAAAAAGTTAGTTTTGGTATAAGTTAGGTTTTTTAGAAAAAGTTAGTTTTGGTATAAGTTAGGTTTTTTAGAAAAAGTTAGTTTTGGTATAAATTAGGTTTTTTAGAAAAAGTTAGTTTTGGTATAAGTTATTTTTTTTCGAAAAAGTTAGTTTTGGTTTAAGTTAGGTTTTTTCGAAAAAGTTAGTTTTGGTATAAGTTAGGTTTTTACGAAAAAGTTAGTTTTGGTATAAGTTAGGTTTTTTAGAAAAAGTTAGTTTTGGTATAAGTTAGGTTTTTTAGAAAAAGTCAGTTTTGGTATAAGTTAGGTTTTTTCGAAAAAGTTAGTTTTGGTATAAGTTAGGTTTTTATGAAAAAGTTAGGTTTTTTCGAAAAAGTTAGTTTTGGTATAAGTTTGGTTTTTTCGAAAAAGTTAGTATTGGTATAAGTTAGGTTTTTTCGAAAAAGTTAGTTTTGGTATAAGTTAGGTTTTTTCGAAAAAGTTAGTTTTGGTATAAGTTAGGTTTTTATGAAAAAGTTAGGTTTTTTCGAAAAAGTTAGTATTGGTATAAGTTAGGTTTTTAAGAAAAAGTTAGTTTTGGTATAAGTTAGGTTTTTTCGAAAAAGTTAGTTTTGGTATAAGTTAGGTTTTTATGAAAAAGTTAGGTTTTTTCGAAAAAGTTAGTTTTGGTATAAGTTAGGTTTTTTCGAAAAAGTTAGTATTGGTATAAGTAAGGTTTTTTCGAAAAAGTTAGTTTTGGTATAAGTTAGGTTTTTGAGAAAAAGTTAGTTTTGGTATAAGTTAGGTTTTTTCGAAAAAGTTGGTTTTGGTATAAATTAGGTTTTTGAGAAAAAGTTAGTTTTGGTATAAGTTAGGTTTTTTCGAAAAAGTTAGTTTTGGTATAAGTTAGGTTTTTAAGAAAAAGTTAGTTTTGGTATAAATTAGGTTTTTTCGAAAAAGTTAGTTTTGGTATAAGTTAGGTTTTTTCGAAAAAGTTAGTTTTGGTATAAGTAAGGTTTTTTAGAAAAAAGTTAGTTTTGGTATAAGTTAGGTTTTTTCGAAAAAGTTAGTTTTGGTATAAGTAAGGTTTTTTAGAAAAAGTTAGTTTTGGTATAAGTTAGGTTTTTTCGAAAAAGTTAGTTTTGGTATAAGTTAGGTTTTTAAGAAAAAGTTAGTTTTGGTATAAGTTAGGTTTTTTAGAAAAAGTTAGTTTTGGTATAAGTTAGGTTTTTAAGAAAAAGTTAGTTTTGGTATAAGTTAGGTTTTTAAGAAAAAGTTAGTTTTGGTATAAGTTAGGTTTTTTCGAAAAAGTTAGTTTTGGTATAAGTTGGGTTTTTTCTTAAAAGTTAGTTTTGGTATAAGTTAGGTTTTTATGAAAAAGTTAGTTTTGGTATAAGTTAGGTTTTTTCGAAAAAGTTAGTTTTGGTATAAGTTAGGTTTTTAAGAAAAAGTTAGTTTTGGTATAAGTTAGGTTTTTTCGAAAAAGTTAGTTTTGGTATAAGTTAGGTTTTTAAGAAAAAGTTAGTTTTGGTATAAGTTAGGTTTTTTCGAAAAAGTTAGTTTTGGTATAAGTTAGGTTTTTTAGAAAAAGTTAGTTTTGGTATAAGTTAGGTTTTTTAGAAAAAGTTAGTTTTGGTATAAGTTAGGTTTTTATGAAAAAGTTAGGTTTTTTCGAAAAAGTTAGTTTTGGTAAAAGTTAGGTTTTTTCGAAAAAGTAAGGTTTTTTAGAAAAAGTTAGTTTTGGTATAAGTTAGGTTTTTTCGAAAAAGTTAGTTTTGGTATAAGTTAGGTTTTTTAGAAAAAGTTAGTTTTGGTATAAATTAGGTTTTTTCGAAAAAGTTAGTTTTGGTATAAGTAAGGTTTTTTCGAAAAAGTTAGTTTTGGTATAAGTTAGGTTTTTATGAAAAAGTTAGGTTTTTTCGAAAAAGTTAGTTTTGGTATAAGTTAGGTTTTTTCGAAAAAGTTAGTTTTGGTATAATTTAGGTTTTTTCGAAAAAGTTAGTTTTGGTATAAATTAGGTTTTTTCGAAAAAGTTAGTTTTGGTATAAGTTAGGTTTTTTCGAAAAAGTTAGTTTTGGTATAAGTTAGGTTTTTAAGAAAAAGTTAGTTTTGGTATAAATTAGGTTTTTTCGAAAAAGTTAGTTTTGGTATAAGTTAGGTTTTTTAGAAAAAGTTAGTTTTGGTATAAATTAGGTTTTTTCGAAAAAGTTAGTTTTGGTATAAATTAGGTTTTTTCGAAAAAGTTAGTTTTGGTATAAGTAAGGTTTTTTCGAAAAAGTTAGTTTTGGTATAAGTTAGGTTTTTATGAAAAAGATAGGTTTTTTCGAAAAAGTTAGTTTTGGTATAAGTTAGGTTTTTTCGAAAAAGTTAGTTTTGGTATAAGTTAGGTTTTTTCGAAAAAGTTAGTTTTGGTATAAGTTAGGTTTTTATGAAAAAGTTAGTTTTTTTATAAGTTAGGTTTTTATGAAAAAGTTAGGTTTTTTCGAAAAAGTTAGCTTTGGTAAAAGTTAGGTTTTTTCGAAAAAGTTAGGTTTTTTAGAAAAAGTTAGTTTTGGTATAAGTTAGGTTTTTTCGAAAAAGTTAGTTTTGGTATAAGTTAGGTTTTTTAGAAAAAGTTAGTTTTGGTATAAGTTAGGTTTTTTCGAAAAAGTTAGTTTTGGTAAAAGTTAGGTTTTTATGAAAAAGTTAGTTTTGGCATAAGTTAGGTTTTTTAGAAAAAGTTAGTTTTGGTATAAGTTAGGTTTTTTCGAAAAAGTTAGTTTTGGTATAAGTTAGGTTTTTTCGAAAAAGTTAGTTTTGGTATAAATTAGGTTTTTTCGAAAAAGTTAGTTTTGGTATAAGTTAGGTTTTTTAGAAAAAGTTAGTTTTGGTATAAGTAAGGTTTTTAAAAAAAAATTAGTTTTGGTATAAGTTAGGTTTTTTCGAAAAAGTTAGTTTTGGTATAAGTTAGGTTTTTTCGAAAAAGTTAGTTTTGGTATAAGTTAGGTTTTTAAGAAAAAGTTAGTGTTGGTATAAGTTAGGTTTTTTCGAAAAAGTTAGTTTTGGTATAAGTTAGGTTTTTGAGAAAAAGTTAGTTTTGGTATAAGTTAGGTTTTTCGAAAAAGTTAGTTTTGGTATAAATTAGGTTTTTTCGAAAAAGTTAGTTTTGGTATAAGTTAGGTTTTTTCGAAAAAGTTAGTTTTGGTATAAGTTAGGTTTTTATGAAAAAGTTAGTTTTGGTATAAGTTAGGTTTTTTAGAAAAAGTAAGTTTTGGTATAAGTTAGGTTTTTGAGAAAAAGTTAGTTTTGGTATAAGTTAGGTTTTTTCGAAAAAGTTAGTTTTGGTATAAATTAGGTTTTTTCGAAAAAGTTAGTTTTGGTATAAGTTAGGTTTTTTAGAAAAAGTTAGTTTTGGTATAAGTTAGGTTTTTTAGAAAAAGTTAGTTTTGGTATAAGTTAGGTTTTTTAGAAAAAGTTAGTTTTGGTATAAGTTAGGTTTTTTAGAAAAAGTTAGTTTTGGTATAAGTTAGGTTTTTAAGAAAAATTAGTTTTGGTAAAAGTTAGGTTTTTGAGAAAAAGTTAGGTTTTTTCGAAAAAGTTAGTTTTGGTATAAGTTAGGTTTTTATGAAAAAGTTAGGTTTTTTCGAAAAAGTTAGTTTTGGTTAAAGTTAGGTTTTTTCGAAAAAGTTAGGTTTTTTAGAAAAAGTTAGTTTTGGTATAAGTTAGGTTTTTAAGAAAAAGTT
Source organism: Anopheles funestus (assembly GCF_943734845.2). Taxonomy (NCBI): domain Eukaryota; kingdom Metazoa; phylum Arthropoda; class Insecta; order Diptera; family Culicidae; genus Anopheles; species Anopheles funestus. The sequence continues at coordinate 34,682 of NW_026045280.1, read as the reverse complement.
AGTTTTGGTATAAGTTAGGTTTTTTCGAAAAAGTTAGTTTTGGTATAAGTTAGGTTTTTTAAAAAAGTTAGTTTTGGTATAAGTTAGGTTTTTTCGAAAAAGTTAGTTTTGGTAAAAGTTAGGTTTTTGAGAAAAAGTTAGGTTTTTTCGAAAAAGTTAGTTTTGGTATAAGTTAGGTTTTTATGAAAAAGTTATGTTTTTTCGAAAAAGTTAGTTTTGGTATAAGTTAGGTTTTTATGAAAAAGTTAGTTTTGGTATAAGTTAGGTTTTTTCGAAAAAGTTAGTTTTGGTATAAGTTAGGTTTTTTAGAAAAAGTTAGTTTTGGTATAAGTTAGGTTTTTTCGAAAAAGTTAGTTTTGGTATAAGTTGGGTTTTTTCTTAAAAGTTAGTTTTGGTTTAAGTTAGGTTTTTAAGAAAAAGTTAGTTTTGGTAAAAGTTAGGTTTTTGAGAAAAAGTTAGGTTTTTTCGAAAAAGTTAGTTTTGGTATAAGTTAGGTTTTTATGAAAAAGTTAGGTTTTTTCGAAAAAGTTAGTTTTTGTAAAAGTTAGGTTTTTTCGAAAAAGTAAGGTTTTTTAGAAAAAGTTAGTTTTGGTATAAGTTAGGTTTTTTCGAAAAAGTTAGTTTTGGTATAAGTTAGGTTTTTAAGAAAAAGTTAGTTTTGGTATAAGTTAGGTTTTTTCGAAAAAGTTAGTTATGGTATAAGTTAGGTTTTTGAGAAAAAGTTAGTTTTGGTATAAGTTAGGTTTTTATGAAAAAGTTAGGTTTTTCAGAGAAAGTTAGTTTTGGTATAAGTTAGGTTTTTATGACAAAGTTAGGTTTTTTCGAAAAAGTTAGTTTTGGTAAAAGTTAGGTTTTTTCGAAAAAGTAAGGTTTTTTAGAAAAAGTTAGTTTTGGTTTAAGTTAGGTTTTTTCGAAAAAGTTAGTTTTGGTATAAGTTAGGTTTTTATGAAAAAGTTAGTTTTGGTATAAGTTAGGTTTTTTCGAAAAAGTTAGTTTTGGTATAAGTTAGGTTTTTTAGAAAAAGTTAGTTTTGGTATAAGTTAGGTTTTTTCGAAAAAGTTAGTTTTGGTATAAGTTAGGTTTTTATGAAAAAGTTAGTTTAGGTAAAAGTTAGGTTTTTTCGAAAAAGTTAGTTTTGGTATAAGTTAGGTTTTTATGAAAAAGTTAGTTTTGGTAAAAGTTAGGTTTTTGAGAAAAAGTAAGGTTTTTTAGAAAAAGTTAGTTTTGGTATAAGTTAGGTTTTTAAGAAAAAGTTAGTTTTGGTATAAGTTAGGTTTTTGAGAAAAAGTAAGGTTTTTAAGAAAAAGTTAGTTTTGGTATAAGTTAGGTTTTTTCGAAAAAGTTAGGTTTTTTCGAAAAAGTTAGTTTTGGTAAAAGTTAGGTTTTTTCGAAAAAGTAAGGTTTTTTAGAAAAAGTTAGTTTTGGTATAAGTTAGGTTTTTTCGAAAAAGTTAGTTTTGGTATAAGTTAGGTTTTTAAGAAAAAGTTAGTTTTGGTATAAGTTAGGTTTTTTCGAAAAAGTTAGTTTTGGTATAAGTTAGGTTTTTGAGAAAAAGTTAGTTTTGGTATAAGTTAGGTTTTTATGAAAAAGTTAGGTTTTTTAGAGAAAGTTAGTTTTGGTATAAGTTAGGTTTTTATGAAAAAGTTAGGTTTTTTGGAAAAAGTTAGTTTTGGTAAAAGTTAGGTTTTTTCGAAAAAGTAAGGTTTTTTAGAAAAAGTTAGTTTTGGTTTAAGTTAGGTTTTTATGAAAAAGTTAGTTTTGGTATAAGTTAGGTTTTTAATGAAAAAGTTAGTTTTGGTATAAGTTAGGTTTTTTCGAAAAAGTTAGTTTTGGTATAAGTTAGGTTTTTTCGAAAAAGTTAGTTTTGGTATAAGTTAGGTTTTTAAGAAAAAGTTAGTTTTGGTAAAAGTTAGGTTTTTGAGAAAAAGTTAGGTTTTTTCGAAAAAGTTAGTTTTGGTATAAGTTAGGTTTTTATGAAAAAGTTAGTTTTGGTAAAAGTTAGGTTTTTTCGAAAAAGTAAGGTTTTTTAGAAAAAGTTAGTTTTGGTATAAGTTAGGTTTTTTCGAAAAAGTTAGTTTTGGTATAAATTAGGTTTTTTCGAAAAAGTTAGTTTTGGTATAAGTTAGGTTTTTTCGAAAAAACTAGTTTTGGTATAAGTTAGGTTTTTAAGAAAAAGTTAGGTTTTTAAGAAAAAGTTAGTTTTGGTATAAGTTAGGTTTTTGAGAAAAAGTAAGGTTTTTAAGAAAAAGTTAGTTTTGGTATAAGTTAGGTTTTTAAGAAAAAGTTAGGTTTTTAAGAAAAAGTTAATTTTGGTATAAGTTAGGTTTTTGAGAAAAAGTTAGGTTTTTTAGAATAAGTTAGTTTTGGTAAAAGTTAGGTTTTTTCGAAAAAGTTAATTTTGGTATAAGTTAAGTTTTTGAGAAAAAGTAAGTTTTGGTATAAGTTAGGTTTTTAAGAAAAAGTTAGGTTTTTTCGAAAAAGTTAGTTTTGGTATAAGTTAGGTTTTTTCGAAAAAGTTAGTTTTGGTATAAGTTAGGTTTTTTCGAAAAAGTTAGTTTTGGTATAAGTTAGGTTTTTTAGAAAAAGTTAGTTTTGGTATAAGTTAGGTTTTTGAGAAAAAGTTAGTTTTGGTATAAGTTAGGTTTTTTCAAAAAAGTTAGTTTTGGTATAAGTTAGGTTTTTGAGAAAAAGTTAGTTTTGGTATAAGTAAGGTTTTTTCGAAAAAGTTAGTTTTGGTATAAGTTAGGTTTTTTCGAAAAAGTTAGTTTTGGTATAAGTTAGGTTTTTTAGAAAAAGTTAGTTTTGGTATAAGTTAGGTTTTTTCGAAAAAGTTAGTTTTGGTATAAGTTAGGTTTTTTCGAAAAAGTTAGGTTTTTTCGAAAAAGTTAGTTTTGGTATAAGTTAGGTTTTTTAGAAAAAGTTAGTTTTGGTAAAAGTTAGGTTTTTATGAAAAAGTTAGGTTTTTTAGAAAAAGTTAGTTTTGGTATAAGTTAGGTTTTTTCGAAAAAGTTAGTTTTTTTATAAGTTAGGTTTTTTCGAAAAAGTTAGTTTTGGTAAAAGTTAGGTTTTTTCGAAAAAGTTAGGTTTTTTCGAAAAAGTTAGTTTTGGTATAAGTTAGGTTTTTAAGAAAAAGTTAGTTTTGGTATAAGTTAGGTTTTTAAGAAAAAGTTAGGTTTTTTCGAAAAAGTTAGTTTTGGTAAAAGTTAGGTTTTTTAGAGTTAGAAAAAGTTAGTTTTGGTAAAAGTTAGGTTTTTTAGAAAAAGTTAGGTTTTTTAGAAAAAGTTAGTTTTGGTATAAGTTAGGTTTTTTCGAAAAAGTTAGTTTTTTTATAAGTTAGGTTTTTTCGAAAAAGTTAGTTTTGGTAAAAGTTAGGTTTTTTAGAAAAAGTTAGGTTTTTTCGAAAAAGTTAGTTTTGGTAAAAGTTAGGTTTTTTCGAAAAAGTTAGGTTTTTTCGAAAAAGTTAGTTTTGGTATAAGTTAGGTTTTTTCGAAAAAGTTAGTTTTGGTATAAGTTAGGTTTTTTAGAAAAAGTTAGTTTTGGTAAAAGTTAGGTTTTTTAGAAAAAGTTAGGTTTTTTAGAAAAAGTGAGTTTTGGTATAAGTTAGGTTTTTTCGAAAAAGTTAGTTTTTTTATAAGTTAGGTTTTTTCGAAAAAGTTAGTTTTGTTAAAAGTTAGGTTTTTTCGAAAAAGTTAGGTTTTTTCGAAAAAGTTAGGTTTTTAAGAAAAAGTTAGTTTTGGTATAAGTTAGGTTTTTTCGAAAAAGTTAGTTTTGGTATAAGTTAGGTTTTTAAGAAAAAGTTAGATTTTTAAGAAAAAGTTAGGTTTTAAAGAAAAAGTTAGTTTTGGTATAAGTTAGGTTTTTGAGAAAAAGTCAGGTTTTTTAGAATAAGTTAGTTTTGGTAAAAGTTAGGTTTTTTAGAAAAAGTTATGTTTTTTCGAAAAAGTTAGTTTTGGTATAAGTTATTTTTTTTCAAAAAAGTTAGTTTTGGTATAAGTTAGGTTTTTTCGAAAAAGTTAGTTTTGGTATAAGTTAGGTTTTTTAGAAAAAGTTAGGTTTTTTCGAAAAAGTTAGTTTTGGTATAAGTTAGGTTTTTTCGAAAAAGTTAGTTTTGGTATAAGTTAGGTTTTTTCGAAAAAGTTAGTTTTGGTATAAGTTAGGTTTTTTCGAAAAAGTTAGTTTTGGTATAAATTAGGTTTTTTCGAAAAAGTTAGTTTTGGTATAAGTTAGGTTTTTTAGAAAAAGTTAGTTTTGGTATAAGTTAGGTTTTTTCGAAAAAGTTAGTTTTGGTATAAGTTAGGTTTTTTAGAAAAAGTTAGGTTTTTAAGAAAAAGTTAATTTTGGTATAAGTTAGGTTTTTATGAAAAAGCTAGGTTTTTTAGAATAAGTTAGTTTTGGTAAAAGTTAGGTTTTTTCGAAAAAGTTAGTTTTGGTATAAGTTAGGTTTTTTCGAAAAAGTTAGTTTTGGTATAAGTTAGGTTTTTTCGAAAAAGTTAGTTTTGGTATAAGTTAGGTTTTTTCGAAAAAGTTAGTTTTGGTATAAGTTAGGTTTTTTCGAAAAAGTTAGTTTTGGTATAAGTTAGGTTTTTTAGAAAAAGTTAGGTTTTTAAGAAAAAGTTAATTTTGGTATAAGTTAGGTTTTTGAGAAAAAGCTAGGTTTTTTAGAAAAAGTTAGTTTTGGTAAAAGTTAGGTTTTTTCGAAAAAGTTAGTTTTGGTATAAGTTAGGTTTTTTAGAAAAAGTTAGTTTTGGTATAAGTTAGGTTTTTATGAAAAAGTTAGGTTCTTTCGAAAAAGTTAGTTTTGGTAAAAGTTAGGTTTTTAAGAAAAAGTTAGTTTTGATATAAGTTAGGTTTTTTCGAAAAAGTTAGTTTTGGTATAAGTTAGGTTTTTAAGAAAAAGTAAGGTTTTTATGAAAAAGTTAATTTTGGTATAAGTAAGGTTTTTTAGAAAAAGTTAGTTTTGGTAAAAGTTAGGTTTTTTAGAAAAAGTTAGGTTTTTTCGAAAAAGTTAGTTTTGGTATAAGTTAGGTTTTTTCGAAAAAGTTAGTTTTGGTATAAGTTAGGTTTTTTTAGAAAAAGTTAGTTTTGGTATAAGTTAGGTTTTTAAGAAAAAGTTAGTTTTGGTATAAGTTAGGTTTTTTCGAAAAAGTTAGTTTTGGTATAAGTTAGGTTTTTTCGAAAAAGTAAGGTTTTTTAGAAAAAGTTAGTTTTGGTATAAGTTAGGTTTTTTCGAAAAAGTTAGTTTTGGTAAAAGTTAGGTTTTTTAGAAAAAGTTAGTTTTGGTAAAAGTTAGGTTTTTTAGAAAAAGTTAGGTTTTTTAGAAAAAGTTAGTTTTGGCATAAGTTAGGTTTTTTCGAAAAAGTAAGGTTTTTTAGAAAAAGTTAGTTTTGGTATAAGTTGGGTTTTTTCTTAAAAGTTAGTTTTGGTATAAGTTAGGTTTTTAAGAAAAAGTTAGTTTTGGTATAAGTTAGGTTTTTATGAAAAAGTTAGGTTTTTTCGAAAAAGTTAGTTTTGGTATAAGTTAGGTTTTTAAGAAAAAGTTAGTTTTGGTATAAGTTAGGTTTTTTCGAAAAAGTTAGTTTTGGTATAAGTTAGGTTTTTGAGAAAAAGTTAGTTTTGGTATAAGTTAGGTTTTTTAGAAAAAGTTAGTTTTGGTATAAGTTAGGTTTTTGAGAAAAAGTTAGTTTTGGTATAAATTAGGTTTTTTCGAAAAAGTTAGTTTTGGTATAAGTTAGGTTTTTTAGAAAAAGTTAGGTTTTTTCGAAAAAGTTAGTTTTGGTAAAAGTTAGGTTTTTTCGAAAAAGTTAATTTTGGTATAAGTTAGGTTTTTGAGAAAAAGTAAGTTTTGGTATAAGTTAGATTTTTAAGAAAAAGTTAGGTTTTTTCGAAAAAGTTAGTTTTGGTATAAGTTAGGTTTTTAAGAAAAAGTTAGGTTTTTAAGAAAAAGTTAATTTTGGTATAAGTTATGTTTTTTCGAAAAAGTTAGGTTTTTTAGAAAAAGTTAGTTTTGGTATAAGTTAGGTTTTTTAGAAAAAGTTACTTTTGGTATAAGTTAGGTTTTTTCGAAAAAGTTAGTTTTGGTATAAGTTAGGTTTTTTCGAAAAAGTTAGTTTTGGTATAAGTTAGGTTTTTTCGAAAAAGTTAGTTTTGGTATAAGTTAGGTTTTTGAGAAAAAGTTAGTTTTGGTATAAGTTAGGTTTTTAAGAAAAAGTTAGGTTTTTAAGAAAAAGTTAATTTTGGTATAAGTTAGGTTTTTGAGAAAAAGTTAGGTTTTTTAGAATAAGTTAGTTTTGGTAAAAGTTAGGTTTTTTCGAAAAAGTTAATTTTGGTATAAGTTAGGTTTTTGAGAAAAAGTAAGTTTTGGTATAAGTTAGGTTTTTAAGAAAAAGTTAGGTTTTTTCGAAAAAGTTAGTTTTGGTATAAGTTAGGTTTTTTCGAAAAAGTTAGTTTTGGTATAAGTTAGGTTTTTTCGAAAAAGTTAGTTTTGGTATAAGTTAGGTTTTTTAGAAAAAGTTAGTTTTGGTATAAGTTAGGTTTTTATGAAAAAGTTAGGTTTTTTCGAAAAAGTTAGTTTTGGTAAAAGTTAGGTTTTTAAGAAAAAGTTAGTTTTGGTATAAGTTAGGTTTTTTCGAAAAAGTTAGTTTTGGTATAAGTTAGGTTTTTAAGAAAAAGTTAGTTTTGGTATAAGTTAGGTTTTTATGAAAAAGTTAGGTTTTTTCGAAAAAGTTAGTTTTGGTATAAGTTAGGTTTTTAAGAAAAAGTTAGTTTTGGTATAAGTTAGGTTTTTTCGAAAAAGTTAGTTTTGGTATAAGTTAGGTTTTTATGAAAAAGTTAGGTTTGGTATAAGTTAGGTTTTTTTAGAAAAAGTTAGGTTTTTTCGAAAAAGTTAGTTTTGGTATAAGTTAGGTTTTTATGAAAAAGTTAGGTTTTTTCAAAAAAGTTAGTTTTGGTAAAAGTTAGGTTTTTAAGAAAAAGTTAGTTTTGGTATAAGTTAGGTTTTTTAGAAAAAGATAGTTTTGGTATAAGTTAGGTTTTTATGAAAAAGTTAGGTTTTTTCGAAAAAGTTAGTTTTGGTAAAAGTTAGGTTTTTTCGAAAAAGTAAGGTTTTTTAGAAAAAGTTAGTTTTGGTATAAGTTAGGTTTTTTCGAAAAAGTTAGTTTTGGTATAAGTTAGGTTTTTAAGAAAAAGTTAGTTTTGGTATAAGTTAGGTTTTTGAGAAAAAGTTAGTTTTGGTATAAGTTAGGTTTTTTCGAAAAAGTTAGTTTTGGTATAAGTTAGGTTTTTTCGAAAAAGTAAGGTTTTTTAGAAAAAGTTAGTTTTGGTATAAGTTAGGTTTTTTCGAAAAAGTTAGTATTGGTATAAGTTAGGTTTTTTCGAAAAAGTTAGTTTTGGTATAAGTTAGGTTTTTAAGAAAAAGTTAGTTTTGGTATAAGTTAGGTTTTTAAGAAAAAGTTAGTTTTGGTATAAGTTAGGTTTTTTCGAAAAAGTTAGTTTTGGTATAAGTTAGGTTTTTTCGAAAAAGTTAGTTTTGGTAAAAGTAAGGTTTTTTAGAAATAGTTAGTTTTGGTATAAGTTAGGTTTTTTCGAAAAAGTTAGTTTTGGTATAAGTTAGGTTTTTAAGAAAAAGTTAGTTTTGGTATAAGTTAGGTTTTTTCGAAAAAGTTAGTTTTGGTATAAGTTGGGTTTTTTCTTAAAAGTTAGTTTTGGTATAAGTTAGGTTTTTAAGAAAAAGTTAGTTTTGGTATAAGTTAGGTTTTTAAGAAAAAGTTAGTTTTGGTATAAGTTAGGTTTTTATGAAAAAGTTAGGTTTTTTCGAAAAAGTTAGTTTTGGTAAAAGTTAGGTTTTTAAGAAAAAGTTAGTTTTGGTATAAGTTAGGTTTTTTCGAAAAAGTTAGTTTTGGTATAAGTTAGGTTTTTATGAAAAAGTTAGGTTTTCTCGAAAAAGTTAGTTTTGGTAAAAGTTAGGTTTTTTCGAAAAAGTAAGGTTTTTTAGAAAAAGTTAGTTTTGGTATAAGTTAGGTTTTTTCGAAAAAGTTAGTTTTGGTATAAGTTAGGTTTTTTCGAAAAAGTTAGTTTTGGTATAAGTTAGGTTTTTATGAAAAAATTAGGTTTTTTCGAAAAAGTTAGTTTTGGTATAAGTTAGGTTTTTAAGAAAAAGTTAGTTTTTTTATAAGTTAGGTTTTTGAGAAAAAGTTAGGTTTTTTATAATAAGTTAGTTTTGGTAAAAGTTAGGTTTTTTAGAAAAAGTTAGGTTTTTTCGAAAAAGTTAGTTTTGGTATAAGTTAGGTTTTTTCGAAAAAGTTAGTTTTGGTATAAGTTAGGTTTTTTAGAAAAAGTTAGTTTTGGTATAAGTTAGGTTTTTTAGAAAAAGTTAGTTTTGGTAAAAGTTAGGTTTTTTCGAAAAAGTTAGTTTTGGTATAAATTAGGTTTTTTCGAAAAAGTTAATTTTGGTATAAGTTAGGTTTTTTTAGAAAAAGTTAGTTTTGGTATAAGTTAGGTTTTTAAGAAAAAGTTAGTTTTGGTATAAGTTAGGTTTTTTCGAAAAAGTTAGTTTTGGTATAAGTTAGGTTTTTTCGAAAAAGTTAGTTTTGGTATAAGTTAGGTTTTTAAGAAAAAGTTAGTTTTGGTATAAGTTAGGTTTTTTCGAAAAAGTTAGTTTTGGTATAAGTTAGGTTTTTAAGAAAAAGTTAGTTTTGGTATAAGTTAGGTTTTTAAGAAAAAGTTAGTTTTGGTATAAGTTAGGTTTTTATGAAAAAGTTAGGTTTTTTCGAAAAAGTTAGTTTTGGTAAAAGTTAGGTTTTTAAGAAAAAGTTAGTTTTGGTATAAGTTAGGTTTTTTCGAAAAAGTTAGTTTTGGTATAAGTTAGGTTTTTATGAAAAAGTTAGGTTTTCTCGAAAAAGTTAGTTTTGGTAAAAGTTAGGTTTTTTCGAAAAAGTAAGGTTTTTTAGAAAAAGTTAGTTTTGGTATAAGTTAGGTTTTTTCGAAAAAGTTAGTTTTGGTATAAGTTAGGTTTTTTCGAAAAATTTAGTTTTGGTATAAGTTAGGTTTTTATGAAAAAATTAGGTTTTTTCGAAAAAGTTAGTTTTGGTATAAGTTAGGTTTTTAAGAAAAAGTTAGTTTTGGTATAAGTTAGGTTTTTGAGAAAAAGTTAGGTTTTTTATAATAAGTTAGTTTTGGTAAAAGTTAGGTTTTTTAGAAAAAGTTAGGTTTTTTCGAAAAAGTTAGTTTTGGTATAAGTTAGGTTTTTTCGAAAAAGTTAGTTTTGGTATAAGTTAGGTTTTTTAGAAAAAGTTAGTTTTGGTATAAGTTAGGTTTTTTAGAAAAAGTTAGTTTTGGTAAAAGTTAGGTTTTTTCGAAAAAGTTAGTTTTGGTATAAATTAGGTTTTTTCGAAAAAGTTAATTTTGGTATAAGTTAGGTTTTTTTAGAAAAAGTTAGTTTTGGTATAAGTTAGGTTTTTAAGAAAAAGTTAGTTTTGGTATAAGTTAGGTTTTTTCGAAAAAGTTAGTTTTGGTATAAGTTAGGTTTTTTCGAAAAAGTTAGTTTTGGTATAAGTTAGGTTTTTAAGAAAAAGTTAGTTTTGGTATAAGTTAGGTTTTTTCGAAAAAGTTAGTTTTGGTATAAGTTAGGTTTTTTCGAAAAAGTTAGTTTTGGTATAAGTTAGGTTTTTTCGAAAAAGTTAGTTTTGGTATAAGTTAGGTTTTTTCGAAAAAGTTAGTTTTGGTATAAGTTAGGTTTTTAAGAAAAAGTTAGTTTTGGTATAAGTTAGGTTTTTTCGAAAAAGTTAGTTTTGGTATAAGTTAGGTTTTTTCGAAAAAGTTAGTTTTGGTATAAGTTAGGTTTTTTCGAAAAAGTTAGTTTTGGTATAAGTTAGGTTTTTAAGAAAAAGTTAGTTTTGGTATAAGTTAGGTTTTTTCGAAAAAGTTAGTTTTGGTATAAGTTAGGTTTTTAAGAAAAAGTTAGTTTTGGTATAAGTTAGGTTTTTAAGAAAAAGTTAGTTTTGGTATAAGTTAGGTTTTTTCGAAAAAGTTAGTTTTGGTATAAGTTAGGTTTTTTCGAAAAAGTTAGTTTTGGTATAAGTTAGGTTTTTTCAAAAAAGTTAGTTTTGGTATAAGTAAGGTTTTTTCGAAAAAGTTAGTTTTGGTACAAGTTAGGTTTTTAAGAAAAAGTTAGTTTTGGTATAAGTTAGGTTTTTGAGAAAAAGTTAGGTTTTTTATAATAAGTTAGTTTTGGTAAAAGTTAGGTTTTTTAGAAAAAGTTAGGTTTTTTCGAAAAAGTTAGTTTTGGTATAAGTTAGGTTTTTTCAAAAAAGTTAGTTTTGGTATAAGTAAGGTTTTTTCGAAAAAGTTAGTTTTGGTACAAGTTAGGTTTTTGAGAAAAAGTTAGTTTTGGTATAAGTTAGGTTTTTAAGAAAAAGTTAGGTTTTTTCGAAAAAGTTAGTTTTGGTATAAGTTAGGTTTTTAAGAAAAAGTTAGTTTTGGTATAAGTTAGGTTTTTTCGAAAAAGTTAGTTTTGGTATAAGTTAGGTTTTTTCGAAAAAGTTAGTTTTGGTATAAGTTAGGTTTTTTCGAAAAAGTTAGTTTTGGTATAAGTTAGGTTTTTTCGAAAAAGTTAGTTTTGGTATAAGTTAGGTTTTTAAGAAAAAGTTAGTTTTGGTATAAGTTAGGTTTTTTCGAAAAAGTTAGTTTTGGTATAAGTTAGGTTTTTTCGAAAAAGTTAGTTTTGGTATAAGTTAGGTTTTTTCGAAAAAGTTAGTTTTGGTATAAGTTAGGTTTTTTCAAAAAAGTTAGTTTTGGTATAAGTTAGGTTTTTTCAAAAAAGTTAGTTTTGGTATAAGTAAGGTTTTTTCGAAAAAGTTAGTTTTGGTATAAGTTAGGTTTTTAAGAAAAAGTTAGTTTTGGTATAAGTTAGGTTTTTTCGAAAAAGTTAGTTTTGGTATAAGTTAGGTTTTTATGAAAAAGTTAGGTTTTCTCGAAAAAGTTAGTTTTGGTAAAAGTTAGGTTTTTTCGAAAAAGTAAGGTTTTTTCGAAAAAGTTAGTTTTGGTATAAGTTAGGTTTTTTCGAAAAAGTTAGTTTTGGTATAAATTAGGTTTTTTCGAAAAAGTTAATTTTGGTATAAGTTAGGTTTTTTTAGAAAAAGTTAGTTTTGGTATAAGTTAGGTTTTTAAGAAAAAGTTAGTTTTGGTATAAGTTAGGTTTTTTCGAAAAAGTTAGTTTTGGTATAAGTTAGGTTTTTTCGAAAAAGTTAGTTTTGGTATAAGTTAGGTTTTTAAGAAAAAGTTAGTTTTGGTATAAGTTAGGTTTTTTCGAAAAAGTTAGTTTTGGTATAAGTTAGGTTTTTTCGAAAAAGTTAGTTTTGGTATAAGTTAGGTTTTTTCGAAAAAGTTAGTTTTGGTATAAGTTAGGTTTTTTCGAAAAAGTTAGTTTTGGTATAAGTTAGGTTTTTAAGAAAAAGTTAGTTTTGGTATAAGTTAGGTTTTTTCGAAAAAGTTAGTTTTGGTATAAGTTAGGTTTTTTCGAAAAAGTTAGTTTTGGTATAAGTTAGGTTTTTTCGAAAAAGTTAGTTTTGGTATAAGTTAGGTTTTTTCAAAAAAGTTAGTTTTGGTATAAGTAAGGTTTTTTCGAAAAAGTTAGTTTTGGTATAAGTTAGGTTTTTAAGAAAAAGTTAGTTTTGGTATAAGTTAGGTTTTTAAGAAAAAGTTAGTTTTGGTATAAGTTAGGTTTTTTCGAAAAAGTTAGTTTTGGTATAAGTTAGGTTTTTTCGAAAAAGTTAGTTTTGGTATAAGTTAGGTTTTTTCAAAAAAGTTAGTTTTGGTATAAGTAAGGTTTTTTCGAAAAAGTTAGTTTTGGTACAAGTTAGGTTTTTAAGAAAAAGTTAGTTTTGGTATAAGTTAGGTTTTTGAGAAAAAGTTAGGTTTTTTATAATAAGTTAGTTTTGGTAAAAGTTAGGTTTTTTAGAAAAAGTTAGGTTTTTTCGAAAAAGTTAGTTTTGGTATAAGTTAGGTTTTTTCAAAAAAGTTAGTTTTGGTATAAGTAAGGTTTTTTCGAAAATGTTAGTTTTGGTACAAGTTAGGTTTTTGAGAAAAAGTTAGTTTTGGTATAAGTTAGGTTTTTAAGAAAAAGTTAGGTTTTTTCGAAAAAGTTAGTTTTGGTATAAGTTAGGTTTTTAAGAAAAAGTTAGTTTTGGTATAAGTTAGGTTTTTTCGAAAAAGTTAGTTTTGGTATAAATTAGGTTTTTTCGAAAAAGTTAGTTTTGGCATAAGTTAGGTTTTTTCGAAAAAGTTAGTTTTGGTATAAGTTAGGTTTTTAAGAAAAAGTTAGGTTTTTTCGAAAAAGTTAGTTTTGGTATAAGTTAGGTTTTTTCGAAAAAGTTAGTTTTGGTATAAGTTAGGTTTTTATGAAAAAGTTAGGTTTTTTCGAAAAAGTTAGTTTTGGTAAAAGTTAGGTTTTTTCGAAAAAGTAAGGTTTTTTAGAAAAAGTTAGTTTTGGTATAAGTTAGGTTTTTTCGAAAAAGTTAGTTTTGGTATAAGTTAGGTTTTTAAGAAAAAGTTAGTTTTGGTATAAGTTAGGTTTTTTCGAAAAAGTTAGTTTTGTTATAAGTAAGGTTTTTTCGAAAAAGTTAGTTTTGGTATAAGTTAGGTTTTTTCGAAAAAGTTAGTTTTGGTATAAATTAGGTTTTTTCGAAAAAGTTAGTTTTGGTATAAGTTAGGTTTTTTCGAAAAAGTTAGTTTTGGTATAAGTTAGGTTTTTTCGAAAAAGTTAGTTTTGGTATAAATTAGGTTTTTTCGAAAAAGTTAGTTTTGGTATAAGTTAGGTTTTTTCGAAAAAGTTAGTTTTGGTATAAGTTAGGTTTTTTCGAAAAAGTTAGTTTTGGTATAAGTTAGGTTTTTTTTGAAAAAGTTAGTTTTGGTATAGGTTAGGTTTTTTAGAAAAAGTTAGTTTTGGTAAAAGTTAGGTTTTTTAGAAAAAGTTAGGTTTTTTAGAAAAAGTGAGTTTTCTTATAAGTTAGGTTTTTTCGAATAAGTTAGTTTTTTTATAAGTTAGGTTTTTTCGAAAAAGTTAGTTTTGGTATGAGTTAGGTTTTTTCGAAAAAGTTAGTTTTGGTATAAGTTAGGTTTTTTCGAAAAAGTTAGTTTTGGTATAAATTAGGTTTTTTCGAAAAAGTTAGTTTTGGTATAAGTTAGGTTTTTTTAGAAAAAGTTAGTTTTGGTATAAGTTAGGTTTTTAAGAAAAAGTTAGTTTTGGTATAAGTTAGGTTTTTTCGAAAAAGTTAGTTTTGGTATAAGTTAGGTTTTTAAGAAAAAGTTAGTTTTGGTATAAGTTAGGTTTTTTCGAAAAAGTTAGTTTTGGTATAAGTTAGGTTTTTTCGAAAAAGTTAGTTTTGGTATAAGTTAGGTTTTTAAGAAAAAGTTAGTTTTGGTATAAGTTAGGTTTTTTCGAAAAAGTTAGTTTTGTTATAAGTTAGGTTTTTTCGAAAAAGTTAGTTTTGGTATAAGTTAGGTTTTTTCGAAAAAGTTAGTTTTGGTATAAGTTAGGTTTTTTCGAAAAAGTTAGTTTTGGTATAAGTTAGGTTTTTTCGAAAAAGTTAGTTTTGGTATAAGTTAGGTTTTTAAGAAAAAGTTAGTTTTGGTATAAGTTAGGTTTTTAAGAAAAAGTTAGTTTTGGTATGAGTTAGGTTTTTTCGAAAAAGTTAGTATTGGTATAAGTTAGGTTTTTTCGAAAAAGTTAGTTTTGGTATAAGTTAGGTTTTTAAGAAAAAGTTAGTTTTGGTATAAGTTAGGTTTTTAAGAAAAAGTTAGTTTTCGTATAAGTTAGGTTTTTTCGAAAAAGTTAGTTTTGGTTTAAGTTAGGTTGTTATGAGAAAGTTAGGTTTTTTCGAAAAAGTTAGTTTTGGTAAAAGTTAGGTTTTTAAGAAAAAGTTAGTTTTGGTATAAGTTAGGTTTTTTCGAAAAAGTTAGTTTTGGTATAAGTTAGGTTTTTATGAAAAAGTTAGGTTTTTTCGAAAAAGTTAGTTTTGGTATAAGTTAGGTTTTTTCGAAAAAGTAAGGTTTTTTAGAAAAAGTTAGTTTTGGTATAAGTTAGGTTTTTTCGAAAAAGTTAGTTTTGGTATAAGTTAGGTTTTTTCGAAAAAGTTAGTTTTGGTATAAGTTAGGTTTTTATGAAAAAGTTAGGTTTTTTAGAAAAAGTTAGTTTTGGTATAAGTTAGGTTTTTAAGAAAAAGTTAGTTTTGGTATAAGTTAGGTTTTTTCGAAAAAGTTAGTTTTGGTATAAGTTAGGTTTTTGAGAAAAAGTTAGTTTTGGTATAAGTTAGGTTTTTTAGAAAAAGTTAGTTTTGGTATAAGTTAGGTTTTTTCGAAAAAGTTAGTTTTGGTATAAGTTAGGTTTTTTCGAAAAAGTTAGTTTTGGTATAAATTAGGTTTTTTCGAAAAAGTTAGTTTTGGTATAAGTTAGGTTTTTTTAGAAAAAGTTAGTTTTGGTATAAGTTAGGTTTTTAAGAAAAAGTTAGTTTTGGTATAAGTTAGGTTTTTTCGAAAAAGTTAGTTTTGGTATAAGTTAGGTTTTTATGAAAAAGTTAGGTTTTTTCGAAAAAGTTAGTTTTGGTATAAGTTAGGTTTTTATGAAAAAGTTAGTTTTGGTATAAGTTAGGTTTTTCCGAAAAAGTTAGTTTTGGTATAAGTTAGGTTTTTTAGAAAAAGTTAGTTTTGGTATAAGTTAGGTTTTTATGAAAAAGTTAGGTTTTTTCGAAAAAGTTAGTTTTGGTAAAAGTTAGGTTTTTAAGAAAAAGTTAGTTTTGGTATAAGTTAGGTTTTTTCGAAAAAGTTAGTTTTGGTATAAGTTAGGTTTTTATGAAAAAGTTAGGTTTTTTCGAAAAAGTTAGTTTTGGTAAAAGTTAGGTTTTTTCGAAAAAGTAAGGTTTTTCAGAAAAAGTTAGTTTTGGTATAAGTTAGGTTTTTTCGAAAAAGTTAGTTTTGGTATAAGTTAGGTTTTTAAGAAAAAGTTAGTTTTGGTATAAGTTAGGTTTTTTCGAAAAAGTTAGTTTTGGTATAAGTTAGGTTTTTTAGAAAAAGTTAGGTTTTTAAGAAAAAGTTAATTTTGGTATAAATTAGGTTTTTTAGAATAAGTTAGTTTTGGTAAAAGTTAGGTTTTTTCGAAAAAGTTAGTTTTGGTATAAGTTAGGTTTTTTCGAAAAAGTTAGTTTTGGTATAAGTTAGGTTTTTTAGAAAAAGTGAGTTTTGGTATAAGTTAGGTTTTTTCGAAAAAGTTAGTTTTTTTATAAGTTAGGTTTTTTCGAAAAAGTTAGTTTTGGTATAAGTTAGGTTTTTGAGAAAAAGTTAGGTTTTTAAGAAAAAGTTAGTTTTGGTATAAGTTAGGTTTTTGAGAAAAAGTTAGGTTTTTTATAATAAGTTAGTTTTGGTAAAAGTTAGGTTTTTTAGAAAAAGTTAGGTTTTTTCGAAAAAGTTAGTTTTGGTATAAGTTAGGTTTTTTCAAAAAAGTTAGTTTTGGTATAAGTTAGGTTTTTTCGAAAAAGTTAGTTTTGGTATAAGTTAGGTTTTTGAGAAAAAGTTAGGTTTTTAAGAAAAAGTTAGTTTTGGTAAAAGTTAGGTTTTTTCGAAAAAGTAAGGTTTTTTCGAAAAAGTTAGGTTTTTTCGAAAAAGTTAGTTTTGGTAAAAGTTAGGTTTTTTCGAAAAAATTAGTTTTTTTAAAAGTTAGGTTTTGTCGAAAAAGTAAGGTTTTTTCGAAAAAGTTAGTTTTGGGTTAAGTTAGGTTTTTTCGAAAAAGTTAGTTTTGGTATAAGTTAGGTTTTTAAGAAAAAGTTAGTTTTGGTATAAGTTAGGTTTTTTCGAAAAAGTTAGTTTTGGTAAAAGTTAGGTTTTTAAGAAAAAGTTAGTTTTGGTATAAGTTAGGTTTTTATGAAAAAGTTAGGTTTTTTCGAAAAAGTTAGTTTTGGTATAAGTTAGGTTTTTTAGAAAAAGTTAGTTTTGGTATAAGTTAGGTTTTTATGAAAAAGTTAGGTTTTTTCGAAAAAGTTAGTTTTGGTATAAGTTAGGTTTTTTAGAAAAAGTTAGTTTTGGTATAAGTTAGGTTTTTATGAAAAAGTTAGGTTTTTTCGAAAAAGTTAGTTTTGGTAAAAGTTAGGTTTTTAAGAAAAAGTTAGTTTTGGTATAAGTTAGGTTTTTTCGAAAAAGTTAGTTTTGGTATAAGTTAGGTTTTTATGAAAAAGTTAGGTTTTTTCGAAAAAGTTAGTTTTGGTATAAGTTAGGTTTTTATGAAAAAGTAAGGTTTTTTAGAAAAAGTTAGTTTTGGTATAAGTTAGGTTTTTTCGAAAAAGTTAGTTTTGGTATAAGTTAGGTTTTTAAGAAAAAGTTAGTTTTGGTATAACTTAGGTTTTTAAGAAAAAGTTAGTTTTGGTATAAGTTAGGTTTTTAAGAAAAAGTTAGGTTTTTTCGAAAAAGTTAGTTTTGGTATAAGTTAGGTTTTTAAGAAAAAGTTAGTTTTGGTATAAGTTAGGTTTTTTCGAAAAAGTTAGGTTTTTTATAAGTTAGGTTTTTTCGAAAAAGTTAGTTTTGGTATAAGTTAGGTTTTTTAGAAAAAGTTAGGTTTTTAAGAAAAAGTTAATTTTGGTATAAGTTAGGTTTTTGAGAAAAAGTTAGGTTTTTTAGAATAAGTTAGTTTTGGTAAAAGTTAGGTTTTTTCGAAAAAGTTAGTTTTGGTATAAGTTAGGTTTTTTCGAAAAAGTTAGTTTTGGTATAAGTTAGGTTTTTTAGAAAAAGTGAGTTTTGGTATAAGTTAGGTTTTTTCGAAAAAGTAAGTTTTTTTTATAAGTTAGGTTTTTTCGAAAAAGTTAGTTTTGGTATAAGTTAGGTTTTTGAGAAAAAGTTAGGTTTTTTATAATAAGTTAGTTTTGGTAAAAGTTAGGATTTTTAGAAAAAGTTAGGTTTTTTCGAAAAAGTTAGTTTTGGTATAAGTTAGGTTTTTTCAAAAAAGTTAGTTTTGGTATAAGTTAGGTTTTTTCGAAAAAGTTAGTTTTGGTATAAGTTAGGTTTTTTCGAAAAAGTTAGTTTTGGTATAAGTTAGGTTTTTATGAAAAAGTTAGGTTTTTTCGAAAAAGTTAGTTTTGGTAAAAGTTAGGTTTTTTCGAAAAAGTAAGGTTTTTTAGAAAAAGTTAGTTTTGGTATAAGTTAGGTTTTTTCGAAAAAGTTAGTTTTGGTATAAGTTAGGTTTTTAAGAAAAAGTTAGATTTTTAAGAAAAAGTTAGTTTTGGTATAAGTTAGGTTTTTTCGAAAAAGTTAGTTTTGGTATAAGTTAGGTTTTTGAGAAAAAGTTAGTTTTGGTATAAGTTAGGTTTTTTCGAAAAAGTTAGTTTTGGTATAAGTTAGGTTTTTTCGAAAAAGTAAGGTTTTCTAGAAAAAGTTAGTTTTGGTATAAGTTAGGTTTTTTCGAAAAAGTTAGTTTTGGTATAAGTTAGGTTTTTAAGAAAAAGTTAGATTTTTAAGAAAAAGTTAGGTTTTTAAGAAAAAGTTAGTTTTGGTATAAGTTAGGTTTTTGAGAAAAAGTTAGGTTTTTTATAATAAGTTAGTTTTGGTAAAAGTTAGGTTTTTTAGAAAAAGTTAGGTTTTTTCGAAAAAGTTAGTTTTGGTATAAGTTAGGTTTTTTCAAAAAAGTTAGTTTTGGTATAAGTTAGGTTTTTTCGAAAAAGTTAGTTTTGGTATAAGTTAGGTTTTTTAGAAAAAGTTAGTTTTGGTATAAGTTAGGTTTTTAAGGAAAAGTTAGTTTTGGTATAAGTTAGGTTTTTTCGAAAAAGTTAGTTTTGGTATAAGTTAGGTTTTTATGAAAAAGTTAGGTTTTTTCGAAAAAGTTAGTTTTGGTAAAAGTTAGGTTTTTTCGAAAAAGTAAGGTTTTTTAGAAAAAGTTAGTTTTGGTATAAGTTAGGTTTTTTCGAAAAAGTTAGTTTTGGTATAAGTTAGGTTTTTAAGAAAAAGTTAGTTTTGGTATAAGTTAGGTTTTTGAGAAAAAGTTAGTTTTGGTATAAGTTGGGTTTTTCCAAAAAGTTAGTTTTGGTATAAGTTAGGTTTTTTCGAAAAAGTAAGGTTTTTTAGAAAAAGTTAGTTTTGGTATAAGTTAGGTTTATTCGAAAAAGTTAGTTTTGGTATAAGTTAGGTTTTTTCGAAAAAGTTAGTTTTGGTATAAGTTAGGTTTTTGAGAAAAAGTTAGTTTTGGTATAAGTTAGGTTTTTTAGAAAAAGTTAGTTTTGGTATAAGTTAGGTTTTTTCGAAAAAGTTAGTTTTGGTATAAGTTAGGTTTTTTCGAAAAAGTTAGTTTTGGTATAAATTAGGTTTTTTCGAAAAAGTTAGTTTTGGTATAAGTTAGGTTTTTTCGAAAAAGTTAGTTTTGGTATAAGTTAGGTTTTTTCGAAAAAGTTAGTTTTGGTATAAGTTAGGTTTTTTTTAGAAAAAGTTAGTTTTGGTATAAGTTAGGTTTTTTAGAAAAAGTTAGTTTTTTTAAAAGTTAGGTTTTTTAGAAAAAGTTAGGTTTTTTAGAAAAAGTGAGTTTTGGTATAAGTTAGGTTTTTTCGAAAAAGTTAGTTTTTTTATAAGTTAGGTTTTTTCGAAAAAGTTAGTTTTGGTATGAGTTAGGTTTTTTCGAAAAAGTTAGTTTTGGTATAAGTTAGGTTTATTCGAAAAAGTTAGTATTGGTATAAGTTAGGTTTTTTCGAAAAAGTTAGTTTTGGTATAAGTTAGGTTTTTAAGAAAAAGTTAGTTTTGGTATAAGTTAGGTTTTTAAGAAAAAGTTAGTTTTGGTATAAGTTAGGTTTTTTCGAAAAAGTTAGTTTTGGTATAAGTTAGGTTTTTTCGAAAAAGTTAGTTTTGGTAAAAGTAAGGTTTTTTAGAAAAAGTTAGTTTTGGTATAAACTAGGTTTTTTCGAAAAAGTTAGTTTTGGTATAAGTTAGGTTTTTAAGAAAAAGTTAGTTTTGGTATAAGTTAGGTTTTGAAGAAAAAGTTAGTTTTGGTATAAGTTAGGTTTTGTCGAAAAAGTTAGTTTTGGTATAAGTTAGGTTTTTTCGAAAAAGTTAGTTTTGGTATAAGTTAGGTTTTTAAGAAAAAGTTAGTTTTGGTATAAGTTAGGTTTTTTCGAAAAAGTTAGTTTTGGTATAAGTTAGGTTTTTTCGAAAAAGTTAGTTTTGGTATAAGTTAGGTTTTTTAGAAAAAGTTAGTTTTGGTATAAGTTAGGTTTTTTAGAAAAAGTTAGTTTTGGTATAAGTTAGGTTTTTTCGAAAAAGTTAGTTTTGGTAAAAGTTAGGTTTTTTCGAAAAAGTAAGGTCTTTTAGAAAAAGTTAGTTTTGGTATAAGTTAGGTTTTTTCGAAAAAGTTAGTTTTGGTATAAGTTAGGTTTTTTCGAAAAAGTTAGTTTTGGTATAAGTTAGGTTTTTGAGAAAAAGTTAGTTTTGGTATAAGTTAGGTTTTTTTAGAAAAAGTTAGTTTTGGTATAAGTTAGGTTTTTTCGAAAAAGTTAGTTTTGGTATAAGTTAGGTTTTTTCGAAAAAGTTAGTTTTGGTATAAACTAGGTTTTTTCGAAAAAGTTAGTTTTGGTATAAGTTAGGTTTTTAAGAAAAAGTTAGTTTTGGTATAAGTTAGGTTTTTAAGAAAAAGTTAGTTTTGGTATAAGTTAGGTTTTTAAGAAAAAGTTAGTTTTGGTATAAGTTAGGTTTTTTCGAAAAAGTTAGTTTTGGTATAAGTTAGGTTTTTAAGAAAAAGTTAGTTTTGGTATAAGTTAGGTTTTTTCGAAAAAGTTAGTTTTGGTATAAGTTAGGTTTTTTCGAAAAAGTTAGTTTTGGTATAAGTTAGGTTTTTTAGAAAAAGTTAGTTTTGGTATAAGTTAGGTTTTTTAGAAAAAGTTAGTTTTGGTATAAGTTAGGTTTTTTCGAAAAAGTTAGTTTTGGTATAAGTTAGGTTTTTTCGAAAAAGTTAGTTTTGGTATAAATTAGGTTTTTTCGAAAAAGTTAGTTTTGGTATAAGTTAGGTTTTTAAGAAAAAGTTAGTTTTGGTATAAGTTAGGTTTTTAAGAAAAAGTTAGTTTTGGTATAAGTTAGGTTTTTAAGAAAAAGTTAGTTTTGGTATAAGTTAGGTTTTTTCGAAAAAGTTAGTTTTGGTATAAGTTAGGTTTTTAAGAAAAAGTTAGTTTTGGTATAAGTTAGGTTTTTTCGAAAAAGTTAGTTTTGGTATAAGTTAGGTTTTTTCGAAAAAGTTAGTTTTGGTATAAGTTAGGTTTTTAAGAAAAAGTTAGTTTTGGTATAAGTTAGGTTTTTTCGAAAAAGTTAGTTTTGGTATAAGTTAGGTTTTTTAGAAAAAGTTAGTTTTGGTATAAGTTAGGTTTTTTAGAAAAAGTTAGTTTTGGTATAAGTTAGGTTTTTTAGAAAAAGTTAGTTTTGGTATAAGTTAGGTTTTTTCGAAAAAGTTAGTTTTGGTATAAGTTAGGTTTTTTCGAAAAAGTTAGTTTTGGTATAAGTTAGGTTTTTTCGAAAAAGTTAGTTTTGGTATAAGTTAGGTTTTTTTAGAAAAAGTTAGTTTTGGTATAAGTTAGGTTTTTTAGAAAAAGTTAGTTTTTTTAAAAGTTAGGTTTTTTAGAAAAAGTTAGGTTTTTTAGAAAAAGTGAGTTTTGGTATAAGTTAGGTTTTTTAGAAAAAGTTAGTTTTTTTAAAAGTTAGGTTTTTATGAAAAAGTATGGTTTTTTAGAAAAAGTTAGTTTTGGTATAAGTTAGGTTTTTTCGAAAAAGTTAGTTTTGGTATAAGTTAGGTTTTTTCGAAAAAGTTAGTTTTGGTATAAGTTAGGTTTTTTCGAAAAAGTTAGTTTTGGTATAAGTTAGGTTTTTTTAGAAAAAGTTAGTTTTGGTATAAGTTAGGTTTTTTCGAAAAAGTTAGTTTTGGTATAAGTTAGGTTTTTTCGAAAAAGTTAGTTTTGGTATAAACTAGGTTTTTTCGAAAAAGTTAGTTTTGGTATAAGTTAGGTTTTTAAGAAAAAGTTAGTTTTGGTATAAGTTAGGTTTTTAAGAAAAAGTTAGTTTTGGTATAAGTTAGGTTTTGTCGAAAAAGTTAGTTTTGGTATAAGTTAGGTTTTTTCGAAAAAGTTAGTTTTGGTATAAGTTAGGTTTTTAAGAAAAAGTTAGTTTTGGTATAAGTTAGGTTTTTTCGAAAAAGTTAGTTTTGGTATAAGTTAGGTTTTTTCGAAAAAGTTAGTTTTGGTATAAGTTAGGTTTTTTCGAAAAAGAAAGGTTTTTTAGAAAAAGTTAGTTTTGGTATAAGTTAGGTTTATTCGAAAAAGTTAGTTTTGGTATAAGTTAGGTTTTTTCGAAAAAGTTAGTTTTGGTATAAGTTAGGTTTTTGAGAAAAAGTTAGTTTTGGTATAAGTTAGGTTTTTTAGAAAAAGTTAGTTTTGGTATAAGTAAGGTTTTTTCGAAAAAGTTAGTTTTGGTATAAGTTAGGTTTTTTCGAAAAAGTTAGTTTTGGTATAAATTAGGTTTTTTCGAAAAAGTTAGTTTTGGTATAAGTTAGGTTTTTTCGAAAAAGTTAGTTTTGGTATAAGTTAGGTTTTTTCGAAAAAGTTAGTTTTGGTATAAGTTAGGTTTTTTTAGAAAAAGTTAGTTTTGGTATAAGTTAGGTTTTTTAGAAAAAGTTAGTTTTTTTAAAAGTTAGGTTTTTTAGAAAAAGTTAGGTTTTTTAGAAAAAGTGAGTTTTGGTATAAGTTAGGTTTTTTCGAAAAAGTTAGTTTTTTATAAGTTAGGTTTTTTCGAAAAAGTTAGTTTTGGTATGAGTTAGGTTTTTTCGAAAAAGTTAGTTTTGGTATAAGTTAGGTTTATTCGAAAAAGTTAGTATTGGTATAAGTTAGGTTTTTTCGAAAAAGTTAGTTTTGGTATAAGTTAGGTTTTTAAGAAAAAGTTAGTTTTGGTATAAGTTAGGTTTTTAAGAAAAAGTTAGTTTTGGTATAAGTTAGGTTTTTTCGAAAAAGTTAGTTTTGGTATAAGTTAGGTTTTTTCGAAAAAGTTAGTTTTGGTAAAAGTAAGGTTTTTTAGAAAAAGTTAGTTTTGGTATAAGTTAGGTTTTTTCCAAAAAGTTAGTTTTGGTATAAGTTAGGTTTTTAAGAAAAAGTTAGTTTTGGTATAAGTTAGGTTTTTAAGAAAAAGTTAGTTTTGGTATAAGTTAGGTTTTTTCGAAAAAGTTAGTTTTGGTATAAGTTAGGTTTTTTCGAAAAAGTTAGTTTTGGTAAAAGTTAGGTTTTTAAGAAAAAGTTAGTTTTGGTATAAGTTAGGTTTTTTCGAAAAAGTTAGTTTTGGTATAAGTTAGGTTTTTATGAAAAAGTTAGGTTTTTTCGAAAAAGTTAGTTTTGGTAAAAGTTAGGTTTTTTCGAAAAAGTAAGGTTTTTTAGAAAAAGTTAGTTTTGGTATAAGTTAGGTTTTTTCGAAAAAGTTAGTTTTGGTATAAGTTAGGTTTTTGAGAAAAAGTTAGTTTTGGTATAAGTTAGGTTTTTATGAAAAAGTTAGGTTTTTTCGAAAAAGTTAGTTTTGGTATAAGTTAGGTTTTTTCGAAAAAGTTAGTTTTGGTATAAGTTAGGTTTTTTCGAAAAAGTTAGTTTTGGTATAAGTTAGGTTTTTTCGAAAAAGTTAGTTTTGGTATAAGTTAGGTTTTTAAGAAAAAGTTAGTTTTGGTAAAAGTAAGGTTTTTTAGAAAAAGTTAGTTTTGGTATAAGTTAGGTTTTTTCGAAAAAGTTAGTTTTGGTAAAAGTAAGGTTTTTTAGAAAAAGTTAGTTTTGGTATAAGTTAGGTTTTTAAGAAAAAGTTAGTTTTGGTATAAGTTAGGTTTTTTCGAAAAAGCTAGGTTTTTTTGAAAAAGTTAGTTTTGGTATAAGTTAGGTTTTTAAGAAAAAGTTAGTTTTGGTATAAGTTAGGTTTTTTCGAAAAAGTTAGTTTTGGTTTAAGTTAGGTTTTTTCGAAAAAGTTAGTTTTGGTATAAGTTAGGTTTTTAAGAAAAAGTTAGTTTTGGTATAAGTTAGGTTTTTTCGAAAAAGTTAGTTTTGGTATAAGTTAGGTTTTTTCGGAAAAGTTAGTTTTGGTATAAGTTAGGTTTTTAAGAAAAAGTTAGTTTTGGTATAAGTTAGGTTTTTTCGAAAAAGTTAGTTTTGGTAAAAGTAAGGTTTTTTAGAAAAAGTTAGTTTTGGTATAAGTTAGGTTTTTAAGAAAAAGTTAGTTTTGGTATAAGTTAGGTTTTTAAGAAAAAGTTAGTTTTGGTATAAGTTAGGTTTTTTCGAAAAAGTTAGTTTTGGTATAAGTTAGGTTTTTAAGAAAAAGTTAGTTTTGGTATAAGTTAGGTTTTTTCGAAAAAGTTAGTTTTGGTATAAGTTAGGTTTTTTCGGAAAAGTTAGTTTTGGTATAAGTTAGGTTTTTAAGAAAAAGTTAGTTTTGGTATAAGTTAGGTTTTTTCGAAAAAGTTAGTTTTGGTATAAGTTAGGTTTTTTCGAAAAAGTTAGTTTTGGTATAAGTTAGGTTTTTTAGAAAAAGTTAGTTTTGGTATAAGTTAGGTTTTTTAGAAAAAGTTAGTTTTGGTAAAAGTTAGGTTTTTTCGAAAAAGTATGGTTTTTTAGAAAAAGTTAGTTTTGGTATAAGTTAGGTTTTTTCGAAAAAGTTAGTTTTGGTATAAGTTAGGTTTTTTCGAAAAAGTTAGTTTTGGTATAAGTTAGGTTTTTTCGAAAAAGTTAGTTTTGGTATAAGTTAGGTTTTTTTAGAAAAAGTTAGTTTTGGTATAAGTTAGGTTTTTTCGAAAAAGTTAGTTTTGGTATAAGTTAGGTTTTTTCGAAAAAGTTAGTTTTGGTATAAACTAGGTTTTTTCGAAAAAGTTAGTTTTGGTATAAGTTAGGTTTTTAAGAAAAAGTTAGTTTTGGTATAAGTTAGGTTTTTAAGAAAAAAATAGTTTTGGTATAAGTTAGGTTTTGTCGAAAAAGTTAGTTTTGGTATAAGTTAGGTTTTTTCGAAAAAGTTAGTTTTGGTATAAGTTAGGTTTTTAAGAAAAAGTTAGTTTTGGTATAAGTTAGGTTTTTTCGAAAAAGTTAGTTTTGGTATAAGTTAGGTTTTTTCGAAAAAGTTAGTTTTGGTATAAGTTAGGTTTTTTAGAAAAAGTTAGTTTTGGTATAAGTTAGGTTTTTTAGAAAAAGTTAGTTTTGGTATAAGTTAGGTTTTTTCGAAAAAGTTAGTTTTGGTAAAAGTTAGGTTTTTTCGAAAAAGTAAGGTCTTTTAGAAAAAGTTAGTTTTGGTATAAGTTAGGTTTTTTCGAAAAAGTTAGTTTTGGTATAAGTTAGGTTTTTTCGAAAAAGTTAGTTTTGGTATAAGTTAGGTTTTTATGAAAAAGTTAGGTTTTTTCGAAAAAGTTAGTTTTGGTATAAGTTAGGTTTTTAAGAAAAAGTTAGTTTTGGTATAAGTTAGGTTTTTTCGAAAAAGTTAGTTTTGGTATAAGTTAGGTTTTTTAGAAAAAGTTAGTTTTGGTATAAGTTAGGTTTTTTAGAAAAAGTTAGTTTTGGTATAAGTTAGGTTTTTTAGAAAAAGTTAGTTTTGGTATAAGTTAGGTTTTTATGAAAAAGTTAGTTTTGGTATAAGTTAGGTTTTTTAGAAAAAGTTAGTTTTGGTATAAGTTAGGTTTTTTAGAAAAAGTTAGTTTTGGTATAAGTTAGGTTTTTTCGAAAAAGTTAGTTTTGGTAAAAGTTAGGTTTTTTCGAAAAAGTAAGGTTTTTTAGAAAAAGTTAGTTTTGGTATGAGTTAGGTTTTTTCGAAAAAGTTAGTTTTGGTATAAGTTAGGTTTTTAAGAAAAAGTTAGTTTTGGTATAAGTTAGGTTTTTAAGAAAAAGTTAGTTTTGGTATAAGTTAGGTTTTTTAGAAAAAGTTAGTTTTGGTATAAGTTAGGTTTTTAAGAAAAAGTTAGTTTTGGTATAAGTTAGGTTTTTTCGAAAAAGTTAGTTTTGGTATAAGTTAGGTTTTTATGAAAAAGTTAGGTTTTTTCGAAAAAGTTAGTTTTGGTAAAAGTTAGGTTTTTAAGAAAAAGTTAGTTTTGGTATAAGTTAGGTTTTTTAGAAAAAGTTAGTTTTGGTATAAGTTAGGTTTTTTAGAAAAAGTTAGTTTTGGTATAAGTTAGGTTTTTTAGAAAAAGTTAGTTTTGGTATAAGTTAGGTTTTTATGAAAAAGTTAGGTTTTTTCGAAAAAGTTAGTTTTGGTAAAAGTTAGGTTTTTAAGAAAAAGTTAGTTTTGGTATAAGTTAGGTTTTTTCGAAAAAGTTAGTTTTGGTATAAGTTAGTTTATTATGAAAAAGTTAGGTTTTTTCGAAAAAGTTAGTTTTGGTAAAAGTTAGGTTTTTTCGAAAAAGTAAGGTTTTTTAGAAAAAGTTAGTTTTGGTAAAAGTTAGGTTTTTTCGAAAAAGTTAGTTTTGGTATGAGTTAGGTTTTTTCGAAAAAGTTAGTTTTGGTATAAGTTAGGTTTTTAAGAAAAAGTTAGTTTTGGTATAAGTTAGGTTTTTTCGAAAAAGTTAGTTTTGGTAAAAGTAAGGTTTTTTAGAAAAAGTTAGTTTTGGTATAAGTTAGGTTTTTAAGAAAAAGTTAGTTTTGGTATAAGTTAGGTTTTTTCGAAAAAGTTAGTTTTGGTATAAGTTAGGTTTTTAAGAAAAAGTTAGTTTTGGTATAAGTTAGGTTTTTAAGAAAAAGTTAGTTTTGGTATAAGTTAGGTTTTTTCGAAAAAGTTAGTTTTGGTATAAGTTAGGTTTTTTCGAAAAAGTTAGTTTTGGTAAA
This sequence comes from Anopheles funestus, assembly GCF_943734845.2. Classification (NCBI taxonomy): domain Eukaryota; kingdom Metazoa; phylum Arthropoda; class Insecta; order Diptera; family Culicidae; genus Anopheles; species Anopheles funestus. The sequence goes on along the minus strand of NW_026045280.1, from coordinate 8,871 downwards.
AGTAAGGTTTTTTAGAAAAAGTTAGTTTTGGTATAAGTTAGGTTTTTTCGAAAAAGTTAGTTTTGGTATAAGTTAGGTTTTTAAGAAAAAGTTAGTTTTGGTAAAAGTTAGGTTTTTAAGAAAAAGTTAGTTTTGGTATAAGTTAGGTTTTTTCGAAAAAGTTAGTTTTGGTATAAGTTAGGTTTTTTCGAAAAAGTTAGTTTTGGTAAAAGTTAGGTTTTTAAGAAAAAGTTAGTTTTGGTATAAGTTAGGTTTTTTCGAAAAAGTTAGTTTTGGTATAAGTTAGGTTTTTTAGAAAAAGTTAGGTTTTTTCGAAAAAGTTAGTTTTGGTAAAAGTTAGGTTTTTTCGAAAAAGTAAGGTTTTTTAGAAAAAGTTAGTTTTGGTATAAGTTAGGTTTTTTCGAAAAAGTTAGTTTTGGTATAAGTTAGGTTTTTTCGAAAAAGTTAGTTTTGGTATAAGTTAGGTTTTTATGAAAAAGTTAGGTTTTTTCGAAAAAGTTAGTTTTGGTATAAGTTAGGTTTTTTCGAAAAAGTTAGTTTTGGTATAAGTTAGGTTTTTTCGAAAAAGTTAGTTTTGGTATAAGTTAGGTTTTTTCGAAAAAGTTAGTTTTGGTATAAGTTAGGTTTTGAAGAAAAAGTTAGTTTTGGTAAAAGTAAGGTTTTTTAGAAAAAGTTAGTTTTGGTATAAGTTAGGTTTTTTCGAAAAAGTTAGTTTTGGTAAAAGTAAGGTTTTTTAGAAAAAGTTAGTTTTGGTATAAGTTAGGTTTTTAAGAAAAAGTTAGTTTTGGTATAAGTTAGGTTTTTAAGAAAAAGATAGTTTTGGTATAAGTTAGGTTTTTTCGAAAAAGTTAGTTTTGGTATAAGTTAGGTTTTTAAGAAAAAGTTAGTTTTGGTATAAGTTAGGTTTTTTCGAAAAAGTTAGTTTTGGTATAAGTTAGGTTTTTTCGAAAAAGTTAGTTTTAGTATAAGTTAGGTTTTTAAGAAAAAGTTAGTTTTGGTATAAGTTAGGTTTTTTCGAAAAAGTTAGTTTTGGTATAAGTTAGGTTTTTTCGAAAAAGATAGTTTTGGTATAAGTTAGGTTTTTTAGAAAAAGTTAGTTTTGGTATAAGTTAGGTTTTTTCGAAAAAGTTAGTTTTGGTAAAAGTTAGGTTTTTTCGAAAAAGTATGGTTTTTTAGAAAAAGTTAGTTTTGGTATAAGTTAGGTTTTTTCGAAAAAGTTAGTTTTGGTATAAGTTAGGTTTTTTCGAAAAAGTTAGTTTTGGTATAAGTTAGGTTTTTAAGAAAAAGTTAGTTTTGGTATAAGTTAGGTTTTGTCGAAAAAGTTAGTTTTGGTATAAGTTAGGTTTTTTCGAAAAAGTTAGTTTTAATATAAGTTAGGTTTTTAAGAAAAAGTTAGTTTTGGTATAAGTTAGGTTTTTTCGAAAAAGTTAGTTTTGGTATAAGTTAGGTTTTTTCGAAAAAGTTAGTTTTGGTATAAGTTAGGTTTTTTAGAAAAAGTTAGTTTTGGTATAAGTTAGGTTTTTTAGAAAAAGTTAGTTTTGGTATAAGTTAGGTTTTTTCGAAAAAGTTAGTTTTGGTAAAAGTTAGGCTTCTTTCGAAAAAGTAAGGTCTTTTAGAAAAAGTTAGTTTTGGTATAAGTTAGGTTTTTTCGAAAAAGTTAGTTTTGGTATAAGTTAGGTTTTTTCGAAAAAGTTAGTTTTGGTATAAGTTAGGTTTTTATGAAAAAGTTAGGTTTTTTCGAAAAAGTTAGTTTTGGTAAAAGTTATGTTTTTTCGAAAAAGTAAGGTTTTTTAGAAAAAGTTAGTTTTGGTATAAGTTAGGTTTTTTCGAAAAAGTTAGTTTTAATATAAGTTAGGTTTTTAAGAAAAAGTTAGTTTTGGTATAAGTTAGGTTTTTTCGAAAAAGTTAGTTTTGGTATAAGTTAGGTTTTTTCGAAAAAGTTAGTTTTGGTATAAGTTAGGTTTTTTAGAAAAAGTTAGTTTTGGTATAAGTTAGGTTTTTAAGAAAAAGTTAGTTTTGGTATAAGTTAGGTTTTTTCGAAAAAGTTAGTTTTGGTATAAGTTAGGTTTTTTCGAAAAAGTTAGTTTTGGTATAAGTTAGGTTTTTTCGAAAAAGTTAGTTTTGGTATAAGTTAGGTTTTTTCGAAAAAGTTAGTTTTGGTATAAGTTAGGTTTTTTCGAAAAAGTTAGTTTTGGTATAAGTTAGGTTTTTTTAGAAAAAGTTAGTTTTGGTATAAGTTAGGTTTTTTCGAAAAAGTTAGTTTTGGTATAAGTTAGGTTTTTTCGAAAAAGTTAGTTTTGGTATAAGTTAGGTTTTTAAGAAAAAGTTAGTTTTGGTATAAGTTAGGTTTTGTCGAAAAAGTTAGTTTTGCTATAAGTTAGGTTTTTTCGAAAAAGTTAGTTTTAATATAAGTTAGGTTTTTAAGAAAAAGTTAGTTTTGGTATAAGTTAGGTTTTTTCGAAAAAGTTAGTTTTGGTATAAGTTAGGTTTTTAAGAAAAAGTTAGTTTTGGTATAAGTTAGGTTTTTTCGAAAAAGTTAGTTTTGGTATAAGTTAGGTTTTTAAGAAAAAGTTAGTTTTGGTATAAGTTAGGTTTTTTAGAAAAAGTTAGTTTTGGTATAAGTTAGGTTTTTTAGAAAAAGTTAGGTTTTTTGGTAAAAGTTAGGTTTTTTCGAAAAAGTTAGTTTTGGTATAAGTTAGGTTTTTTAGAAAAAGTTAGGTTTTTTCGATAAAGTTAGTTTTGGTATAAGTTAGGTTTTTTCGAAAAAGTTAGTTTTGGTATAAGTTAGGTTTTTTAGAAAAAGTTAGTTTTGGTATAAGTTAGGTTTTTTCGAAAAAGTTAGGTTTTTTGGTAAAAGTTAGGTTTTTTCGAAAAATTTAGTTTTGGTATAAGTTAGGTTTTTTAGAAAAAGTTAGGTTTTTTAGAAAAAGTTAGTTTTGGTATAAGTTAGGTTTTTAAGAAAAAGTTAGTTTTGGTATAAGTTAGGTTTTTTCGAAAAAGTTAGTTTTGGTAAAAGTAAGGTTTTTTCGAAAAAGTTAGTTTTGGTATAAGTTAGGTTTTTTCGAAAAAGTTAGGTTTTTTAGAAAAAGTTAGGTTTTTTCGAAAAAGTTAGTTTTGGTATAAGTTAGGTTTTTTCGAAAAAGTTAGGTTTTTTAGAAAAAGTTAGTTTTGGTATAAGTTAGGTTTTTTCGAAAAAGTTAGTTTTGGTATAAGTTAGGTTTTTTCGAAAAAGTTAGTTTTGGTAAAAGTTAGGTTTTTTCGAAAAAGTTAGGTTTTTTAGAAAAAGTTAGGTTTTTTCGAAAAGTTAGTTTTGGTATAAGTAAGGTTTTTTCGAAAAAGTTAGGTTTTTTAGAAAAAGTTAGTTTTGGTATAAGTTAGGTTTTTTCGAAAAAGTTAGTTTTGGTATAAGTTAGGTTTTTAAGAAAAAGTTAGTTTTGGTATAAGTTAGGTTTTTTCGAAAAAGTTAGTTTTGGTATAAGTTAGGTTTTTTAGAAAAAGTTAGGTTTTTTCGAAAAAGTTAGTTTTGGTATAAGTTAGGTTTTTTCGAAAAAGTTAGTTTTGGTATAAGTTAGGTTTTTAAGAAAAAGTTAGTTTTGGTATAAGTTAGGTTTTTTAGAAAAAGTTAGTTTTGGTATAAGTTAGGTTTTTTCGAAAAAGTTAGGTTTTTTCGAAAAAGTTAGTTTTGGTATAAGTTAGGTTTTTAAGAAAAAGTTAGTTTTGGTATAAGTTAGGTTTTTTCGAAAAAGTTAGTTTTGGTATAAGTTAGGTTTTTAAGAAAAAGTTAAATTTTTAAGAAAAAGTTAGGTTTTTAAGAAAAAGTTAGTTTTGGTATAAGTAAGGTTTTTGAGAAAAAGTTAGGTTTTTTATAATAAGTTAGTTTTGGTAAAAGTTAGGTTTTTTCGAAAAAGTTAGTTTTGGTATAAGTTAGGTTTTTTCGAAAAAGTTAGTTTTGGTATAAGTTAGGTTTTTTCGAAAAAGTTAGTTTTGGTACAAGTTAGGTTTTTGAGAAAAAGTTAGTTTTGGTATAAGTTAGGTTTTTAAGAAAAAGTTAGGTTTTTTCGAAAAAGTTAGTTTTGGTATAAGTTAGGTTTTTAAGAAAAAGTTAGTTTTGGTATAAGTTAGGTTTTTTCGAAAAAGTTAGTTTTGGTAAAAGTAAGGTTTTTAAGAAAAAGTTAGTTTTGGTATAAGTTAGGTTTTTTCGAAAAAGTTAGTTTTGGTATAAGTTAGGTTATTATGAAAAAGTTAGGTTTTTTCGAAAAAGTTAGTTTTGGTAAAAGTTAGGTTTTTTCGAAAAAGTAAGGTTTTTTAGAAAAAGTTAGTTTTGGTATAAGTTAGGTTTTTTCGAAAAAGTTAGTTTTGGTATAAGTTAGGTTTTTAAGAAAAAGTTAGTTTTGGTATAAGTTAGGTTTTTAAGAAAAAGTTAGTTTTGGTATAAGTTAGGTTTTTTAGAAAAAGTTAGTTTTGGTATAAGTTAGGTTTTTAAGAAAAAGTTAGTTTTGGTATAAGTTAGGTTTTTTCGAAAAATTTAGTTTTGGTATAAGTTAGGTTTTTATGAAAAAGTTAGGTTTTTTCGAAAAAGTTAGTTTTGGTAAAAGTTAGGTTTTTAAGAAAAAGTTAGTTTTGGTATAAGTTAGGTTTTTTAGAAAAAGTTAGTTTTGGTATAAGTTAGGTTTTTTAGAAAAAGTTAGTTTTGGTATAAGTTAGGTTTTTTAGAAAAAGTTAGTTTTGGTATAAGTTAGGTTTTTATGAAAAAGTTAGGTTTTTTCGAAAAAGTTAGTTTTGGTAAAAGTTAGGTTTTTAAGAAAAAGTTAGTTTTGGTATAAGTTAGGTTTTTTCGAAAAAGTTAGTTTTGGTATAAGTTAGGTTATTATGAAAAAGTTAGGTTTTTTCGAAAAAGTTAGTTTTGGTAAAAGTTAGGTTTTTTCGAAAAAGTAAGGTTTTTTAGAAAAAGTTAGTTTTGGTAAAAGTTAGGTTTTTTCGAAAAAGTTAGTTTTGGTATAAGTTAGGTTTTTAAGAAAAAGTTAGTTTTGGTATAAGTTAGGTTTTTTCGAAAAAGTTAGTTTTGGTATAAGTTAGGTTTTTTCGAAAAAGTTAGTTTTGGTATAAGTTAGGTTTTTTAGAAAAAGTTAGTTTTGGTATAAGTTAGGTTTTTTAGAAAAAGTTAGTTTTGGTATAAGTTAGGTTTTTATGAAAAAGTTTGGTTTTTTCGAAAAAGTTAGTTTTGGTAAAAGTTAGGTTTTTAAGAAAAAGTTAGTTTTGGTATAAGTTAGGTTTTTTCGAAAAAGTTAGTTTTGGTATAAGTTAGGTTTTTTAGAAAAAGTTAGTTTTGGTATAAGTTAGGTTTTTTCGAAAAAGTTAGTTTTGGTATAAGTTAGGTTTTTTCGAAAAAGTTAGTTTTGGTATAAATTAGGTTTTTTCGAAAAAGTTAGTTTTGGTATAAGTTAGGTTTTTTTAGAAAAAGTTAGTTTTGGTTTAAGTTAGGTTTTTAAGAAAAAGTTAGTTTTGGTATAAGTTAGGTTTTTTCGAAAAAGTTAGTTTTGGTATAAGTTAGGTTTTTATGAAAAAGTTAGGTTTTTTCGAAAAAGTTAGTTTTGGTATAAGTTAGGTTTTTATGAAAAAGTTAGTTTTGGTATAAGTTAGGTTTTTTCGAAAAAGTTAGTTTTGGTATAAGTTAGGTTTTTGAGAAAAAGTTAGTTTTGGTATAAGTTAGGTTTTTTCGAAAAAGTTAGTTTTGGTATAAATTAGGTTTTTTCGAAAAAGTTAGTTTTGGTATAAGTTAGGTTTTTTCGAAAAAGTTAGTTCTGGTATAAGTTAGGTTTTTAAGAAAAAGTTAGTTTTGGTATAAGTTAGGTTTTTTAGAAAAAGTTAGTTTTGGTATAAGTTAGGTTTTTTAGAAAAAGTTAGTTTTGGTATAAGTAAGGTTTTTTAGAAAAAGTTAGTTTTGGTATAAGTTAGATTTTTTCGAAAAAGTTAGTTTTGGTATAAGTTAGGTTTTTAAGAAAAAGTTAGTTTTGGTATAAGTTAGGTTTTTTCGAAAAAGTTAGTTTTGGTATAAGTTAGGTTTTTTAGAAAAAGTTAGTTTTGGTATAAGTTAGGTTTTTTAGAAAAAGTTAGTTTTGGTATAAGTTAGGTTTTTAAGAAAAAGTTAGTTTTGGTATAAGTTAGGTTTTTTCGAAAAAGTTAGTTTTGGTATGAGTTACGTTTTTTCGAAAAAGTTAGTTTTGGTATAAGTTAGGTTTTTTCGAAAAAGTTAGTTTTGGTATAAGTTAGGTTTTTAAGAAAAAGTTAGTTTTGGTATAAGTTAGGTTTTTAAGAAAAAGTTAGTTTTGGTATAAGTTAGGTTTTTTCGAAAAAGTTAGTTTTGGTATAAGTTAGGTTTTTATGAAAAAGTTAGGTTTTTTCGAAAAAGTTAGTTTTGGTATAAGTAAGGTTTTTTAGAAAAAGTTAGTTTTGGTATAAGTTAGGTTTTTATGAAAAAGTTAGGTTTTTTCGAAAAAGTTAGTTTTGGTAAAAGTTAGGTTTTTAAGAAAAAGTTAGTTTTGGTATAAGTTAGGTTTTTTCGAAAAAGTTAGTTTTGGTATAAGTTAGGTTTTTTCGAAAAAGTTAGTTTTGGTATAAGTTAGGTTATTATGAAAAAGTTGAGTTTTTTCGAAAAAGTTAGTTTTGGTAAAAGTTAGGTTTTTTCGAAAAAGTAAGGTTTTTTAGAAAAAGTTAGTTTTGGTATAAGTTAGGTTTTTATGAAAAAGTTAGGTTTTTAAGAAAAAGTTAGTTTTGGTATAAGTTAGGTTTTTTAGAAAAAGTTAGTTTTGGTATAAGTTAGGTTTTTATGAAAAAGTTAGGTTTTTTCGAAAAAGTTAGTTTTGGTATAAGTTAGGTTTTTAAGAAAAAGTTAGTTTTGGTATAAGTTAGGTTTTTTCGAAAAAGTTAGTTTTGGTATAAGTTAGGTTTTTAAGAAAAAGTTAGTTTTGGTATAAGTTAGGTTTTTTCGAAAAAGTTAGTTTTGGTATAAGTTAGGTTTTTTAGAAAAAGTTAGTTTTGGTATAAGTTAGGTTTTTTAGAAAAAGTTAGTTTTGGTATAAGTTAGGTTTTTTAGAAAAAGTTAGTTTTGGTATAAGTTAGGTTTTTATGAAAAAGTTAGGTTTTTTCGAAAAAGTTAGTTTTGGTAAAAGTTAGGTTTTTAAGAAAAAGTTAGTTTTGGTATAAGTTAGGTTTTTTCGAAAAAGTTAGTTTTGGTATAAGTTAGGTTTTTTAGAAAAAGTTAGTTTTGGTAAAAGTTAGGTTTTTTAGAAAAAGTTAGGTTTTTTAGAAAAAGTTAGTTTTGGTATAAGTTAGGTTTTTTCGAAAAAGTTAGTTTTGGTATAAGTTAGGTTTTTTCGAAAAAGTTAGTTTTGGTATAAGTTAGGTTTTTTCGAAAAAGTTAGGTTTTTTCGAAAAAGTTAGTTTTGGTATAAGTTAGGTTTTTATGAAAAAGTTAGTTTTGGTATAAGTTAGGTTTTTGCGAAAAAGTTAGTTTTGGTATAAGTTAGGTTTTTGAGAAAAAGTTAGTTTTGGTATAAGTTAGGTTTTTATGAAAAAGTTAGTTTTGGTATAAATTAGGTTTTTTCGAAAAAGTTAGTTTTGGTATAAGTTAGGTTTTTTCGAAAAAGTTAGTTCTGGTATAAGTTAGGTTTTTAAGAAACAGTTAGTTTTGGTATATGTTAGGTTTTTTAGAAAAAGTTAGTTTTGGTATAAGTTAGGTTTTTTCGAAAAAGTTAGTTTTGGTATAAGTTAGGTTTTTTCGAAAAAGTTAGTTTTGGTATAAGTTAGGTTTTTTCGAAAAAGTTAGTTTTGGTATAAGTTAGGTTTTTAAGAAAAAGTTAGTTTTGGTATAAGTTAGGTTTTTAAGAAAAAGTTAGTTTTGGTATAAGTTAGGTTTTTTCGAAAAAGTTAGTTTTGGTATGAGTTAGGTTTTTTCGAAAAAGTTAGTTTTGGTATAAGTTAGGTTTTTTCGAAAAAGTTAGTTTTGGTATAAGTTAGGTTTTTAAGAAAAAGTTAGTTTTGGTATAAGTTAGGTTTTTAAGAAAAAGTTAGTTTTGGTATAAGTTAGGTTTTTTCGAAAAAGTTAGTTTTGGTATAATTTAGGTTTTTTCGAAAAAGTTAGTTTTGGTATAAATTAGGTTTTTTCGAAAAAGTTAGTTTTGGTATAAGTTAGGTTTTTTCGAAAAAGTTAGTTTTGGTATAAGTTAGGTTTTTATGAAAAAGTTAGGTTTTTTCGAAAAAGTTAGTTTTGGTATAAGTTAGGTTTTTATGAAAAAGTTAGTTTTGGTATAAGTTAGGTTTTTTCGAAAAAGTTAGTTTTGGAATAAGTTAGGTTTTTTAGAAAAAGTTAGTTTTGGTATAAGTTAGGTTTTTGAGAAAAAGTTAGTTTTGGTATAAGTTAGGTTTTTTCGAAAAAGTTAGTTTTGGTATAAATTAGGTTTTTTCGAAAAAGTTAGTTTTGGTATAAGTTAGGTTTTTTCGAAAAAGTTAGTTTTGGTATAAGTTAGGTTTTTTCGAAAAAGTTAGTTTTGGTATAAATTAGGTTTTTTCGAAAAAGTTAGTTTTGGTATAAGTTAGGTTTTTTCGAAAAAGTTAGTTTTGGTATAAGTTAGGTTTTTTAGAAAAAGTTAGTTTTGGTATAAGTTAGGTTTTTTCGAAAAAGTTAGTTTTGGTATAAGTTAGGTTTTTTCGAAAAAGTTAGTTTTGGTATAAATTAGGTTTTTTCGAAAAAGTTAGTTTTGGTATAAGTTAGGTTTTTTCGAAAAAGTTAGTTTTGGTATAAGTTAGGTTTTTAAGAAAAAGTTAGTTTTGGTATAAGTTAGGTTTTTTCGAAAAAGTTAGTTTTGGTATAAG